>NC_056741.1:1140275017-1140562517 GCF_019279795.1 Protopterus annectens | reverse complement strand
CTTGGTTCCTGGGACAGTGTTCTGCCTGGAAGCAAGGAATGTGCAATGAATTCTTCTGCCAATCTCCTGACTAAAGAGCTTTCAACCACCACCACCACCCTCCTAAGAGACATCAGCAAGAAATTTCTCCCTCCATCTTGGGTGACAGGGATGAAATACTGGCATTTGTGGCAAGGCTTTATGTCCTGTGCCTCCCACAGCCAGTACAAGCAATGCCAGAGCTAATCCCAGCTGCTATGACCATGCAGACACTTAATACATTTACTTCTGGGCATCAAACATGGTAACTTCCAAAGGTGTGCACCAAGTATGCTTCAAGCTGTGTGAATGGCAAAAGTAGCAAGTTCTAGGGATAGGCTTGTTTATGTAGTCCACAAATTACACGGCAAACCCAAAAGACTGGAAATTCAACGTAAACAAAAGCAAAAAACATGAAATGTTAAGTCAACAAGGGAGATATGTAAATAATAAAACATCTCTGTTTAGTGCTTCTATTCTTTTAATGGCACTCACAACAGCCAAGTTAAGTTCTTGTGAATTGCATTAAAAGAACAAAAGCGCTAAACAGAGACCGTTTATTCAGATACTTCTCTCCCTTGCCGACTTGCTTCACGTTTGTTAAATTACATCAAAGCATGCACTGTCACAGGGCACATGCCTCGAATATGAGAGCTTTTGAGAAAAATGTGATGAACTGTAATTAGTCGAGATTAGCCCAATTATAGACATCCTATTTCGGCACTGTACAATTTGTCTAGACATATATTAACATATTTGAGCAGAAGGTAGTTTTGCAGTGTGCAGTTTCTTGCAGCAAATAACTATGTAACACTACCTCACTGTCTGCAAGCGTTAAACAGATGCTTCTCTACCCCCCCCCCCCCAATCACTATGGAGCAGGTGTTTAATGCTCTCTACAAAGGCAAAAAACACAGCCTCCAATGGACCAGACAACATTCCCTGACTCCAACCTACATGAACCTAGGCATGAGCTCTTAGCACCATTAGGCACTCTATTCAACCAAAGCCTGAGCACTGGCTCTGTTCCAGCTAAATATAGGGCAGACACTGTCATCCTTCTACACAAAAGTGGAGCATCCATGGGTCCAGGCAATGACAAGACCATCAGCCTTACTAGCATTATCTGCAAGGCCATGGAATGCATTATTATGGACCTTATAAAAAGGACACTGGCACCTACAAACGCTTGACCCCACACAGTCTGGTTTTGTCAAAGGGAGATCATGCCTGTTAAACTTGGTTGACATCTTCAAAACAGTCACGGTGCACACCACTTACCTTGAATTAGCCAAAGCCTTTAACACTATTCCCCACTTTGACATAACAGATAAACTCTCCCAGCTAGGCATCAACCCGTATGTTAACCAGATGGGACGCTAACTGGCTCACTGATAGAACCCACTCAGTCAAAATAGGGGAAGCCACCTCTAGTAGTAGACCCATAACAAGCAGCATACTCCAAGGATCAGTCTTGAGGCCTCTACTGTTTGGGATACATTTTTCTGAGGTGCAAGCCAAAACCAGTGGTCTGTGGCTGACCAGGTCTGCAGATGATTACAAACTGGGTGCTGTCTTAAATTCCTCTAGTGATGTGAACATCCTCCGAGAGGGCATTATCCAAACTAATGACTGATGCAAAAAGCATGGCCTCAAACTGAGTACCAAGAAATGCATCATTATCCCTGCTGGAGAAAATGGTGTCCCCACTAACTGTCAGATTAATAACATACTAAGCATGCAATCAGTCATGAGGGACTTGGGCATCCAGGTTGATAGCAACCTGTCTTTTGACCACCACGTTGCCTCTGTTGTACAGAAGGCTTTCTACATGGCCCACCTCTTAAGGGCATTTCAACCAGGAACAAGGAGGTCATAACATCCCCGTACTCCTCCCTTATCAGACCCATTATCGAGTACAGTGCCCCCTTTGGCATGTACCTTGCCAAGCACATGGAGTAGCTGGAGAGACCACAGAGGTTCCTGACCAAGAAATTCCAAGGTCTCAAACACCTATCCTATACAGACAGGACTAAAGCCCTGTCCCCCTACTCAGTCTCGTACAGACTGCTCAGAGGTGACCAGTGTCTGGCATACAAGGCCATCTCAGACCCAGCCTTGATGGAGTTGCTACATATCCGTTAGTCAAACTCTACTTGCACAACCCACATACAAGGCCTCAACCTGGTCTGTGACATTAATAGAATTTGTTGGCAGGATAGATGTGTATCCCAAAGACTCCCCCATCTGTGGAAGAGACTCCCGCATCATGTCAAACAGAGTACCTCACTAGCCCTATTTAATAGGAACCTGGACAACTGGATGAGAAACAGAAAATACATCCCTATGATCTCACCCGTGTCATTGCTGGACTGGGGAAACAGGTGCTGACTTTGTGGGAACATGGGAGAAATTCATGGCTAGTCTTATAAGGGCCTCTGGGCCAACAGCCTAGTATCACATCCTATGAACCTATGTAATTTTATTAGTATAACCCGATTACAAAATCACCGCAGCTGTCATAATGCTCCCTAAGTACCACTGCTCTCCTTTAAGGTACTGGATTTCACTAATCCACTAACACTACTAGAACTTATCTGGAGTAGCTGCAATATATTTGAAGGTGATACCGCAGTCTTGTACATGACTTTAAAACTCTCGCACGTCTTGAAATGTGGGACAAAACACTCGGAAGAAACCCACACAAACATGGGGAGGACATGCAGACTCCACACAGAAGGCACCACAACCGAGAATCAAACTAGAGAACCTCTTGCTGTGAGGAGAAAAGATTAACCGCTGCACCACTGCACTGCCCATGACTTTAAAACTCCACTGCCTTAATGACCAACAAATTCAAACATGACGGGGACGTTAGATGAGAGACTAGATTTTGCAGCTTACAACTTGCTCCTTTGTGCTGATCTTTCAGTAAAGTACCATTCTTAATTCATTAATTATCTCTACCTAAAGTTTAAGTATGAATATGCTGAATTTAGATCCAGTAACATCAGAATACCCCAATCCAGCAAATTCAGTTTTAGCAGATTCTTGCAAGACTAAAAACATACAAATCAATGCAACAGTTTAACAATGTGGACTGGAGAATGCCACGATTCTGTTACCTTAAGCCGGTTAGACCCCCCCCCACAATTCAGTGATACATTCATTTTATACTTCCTGCATAACCACATTATGACACATTTAGTACAATTTGAGTATAACTATATACAGACTTACTTTAAAATTGTCACATTCCAATCATAAAGACTGTCATTTACAAGTTCAACTGCATAGTTACCTAAAAGGACAGAAAAAAAAAGCAGAACATTTAAAATAAGGAACAGCAATACAAGGGATATAATTTGTGACATGGGTGAGCTAGACTCAACTTAATCTGCCTTGACAAGTACTGCAGACAGTAAATAGTAACTATAGTCTTACCATTCCTCCTTGATGGATTCTAAGGTTAAGGTCTACCCTCTACATCAGTCAGCATTCAACAGCATTAATTTCTGGAAGCTCTTGTGTTTGGGCACAGGCATGCCAAAGACTATGCATTTAGTGACAACTGACCCACAAAAATGCACTTGCTTCAGGTTCTTTCCAGTGTGCACCGTTACCACTAGCAAGCAACCACCTGTAAATCAACAACAATGAAGACTTTGCATCACTATCACTAAAAAAAGGTGCAGGTATAAACCTATCCAATTTACAGGGAAATCAAACACCAAGGCCAGATGGAAATACTGCCCATCCTCAAAGAGATGTTGGGATGGGACTTCTCACCCAACACACTCCATCCTCTATGTAGATCAATTGATACCGCAAGAAAATCCGTCTTATCTAACACCAGCCCCCCTCCCCCTGGTGAATCCCCTGAAGGGCCAGAAAGCTGTGACACTAACAGAAACAGGAGGAGAAGATCTAAGAAGGGCATTCTCCACTGGTGAACTTATGCATTCCTTCTCCAAGGGCCCAGTCACAAACCTGCAAGCCCGTAACAGTTTAAACACCACTGAAGAAGGACATCCACAGAAAAAGAAAGTAGCCTTCCTAAGAGAGGGTAAGCAAGAGCAGCCAGAGCTGAGCTTCAACCTTACCATCTACTAAGGATCAAGAACAGGCCATCTTGTGGCCCTGCAGTGGAAAAGATGTGCTCCAGTGGGTGTTCCAGAAACTTTCTGACATCTGCAGAAAATAACTATGGGGGTACAATGCGCCACCCTATCCATTCAGAGAATCCCTCCTACATGAGCTGAAGATAAATGTATCCTAGAAGTCCACAGCTCCTCCAGTAGAAGCCAGGCATTAAAATGTCAGGACCTAGAAGATAAAAGGGGCTAAAGCCTTGCATCCCAAAGGAGACGGACATTATCCAGAAAAACATAAAAAGGATGGGGCACATGACTAAGCCTTGGGAAGGTTCCCAAAACACCTGAAGGCCAGCAATCCACATTAACCACTGAACATCTAGAAGGTGGGAAGGGCATCAACTACACTCTTGAGCAAAAGATGGGACATGGACCAGGTCAGGGCATAAGCATCACTAGAACCGATTAAGACCAACACACAACTCTCCCTTTCTCATGTCCTGGAAGAAAGCAGGGATGGTCACCCCCCCCCCAAAAAAAAAAGCAAGACTTGCCTCCAAAGAGACCCATAATGACCACCTCTCCAACAAAAAGATCAGAAGGGCAGTACAACATGTAAAGCAAGCTTTTCTAATCTTCCACGGAGACGAGGGTAAACCTGACAACTAATCCATTCATCATACTCAAAGTATTGAAGGAATGTGTCCTGAATCACTCTGTTCAATTCTGTTTTTTACCCTTGGCCCACAAAATAAGAGGGAACAATTCTACACTCCCTGCATGTTCACAGGCAACTGAAATACAGTTTGCCTACATCTAAAGAAACTAGAAGGTCCAAAGCAAAATGGGATGCACTGTGGCCAAGAAAACTAAAGCCACCAGCAGTGTTTACATTTCTGCTATTCTTCCTGGGAAAAAAGCTGGAAGGTACTGTTAAAGCTCAAAGTATAAAGTGGCAGCACTCAAGCCATTTTGGAGGCAGTCACCCAGACATCTGTGCATACATTTTCAAACCTCTACTGATTAGGCACTGTTTTTCAGGCAAGGGCATGCTTTGCAAAAGCCATACTACAGGGCATTGTACAATCCAGCTATTCCTTCCTCTCAGGCCAACTGAAGTTCTAGGAATCATCTCATTAGTCAAGACTGATGCAACAATGATCTAAACAAAGAAGCTAGTATAATTGTAATAGACTATCAAGTAAATCACTTTGGAATACAATAACTTTCCTACCATCCCCTGCATTGCTGTCCATTCCTTTACCTGGGGGGATCATGGAGTTGGGTGGAAGTACCTTATCCATAGTTCTCCCTCTCCCCTTCCCCGAAACTATGGCTTTGGTCCAGTTTGAGTATCAGTTAAGCCCTTGTTCTTCCTACTCTCCCTCATGAGTGGGCAAGGGCTTTTTTTTATAGGTTCATAGATTAGTACTAAGCTAACTGCCCTTGCGAGCCATTTTAAGCCTAGCCAATTATCCCTTGTGAGACTCAAACCCTCCACCTTGTGTTTGTAAGGCAAACACCTTAACCATTAGGCCACCCTCCCAACCCTACTGCTTCCTTTGGCCTTCCAGAGCCATTCACATAGCTTTGCTGGGTCATTGGGTAGGAAAGCTCTAAGATGGCACAAGTATCCACTCAGCACTGCAGTGGGAGCATCCTGATTGTCCAGGAAGGACATCTGCTATAGCAAAGGGAAGATTTCTAAGATCTAGAAGATGGGACAGGTGTCCGGGGACTTTGCGCCAGAAGTCCCTCTAGTCAAAAGTACTGCAACGGTAATCTACTCAAACGTATAGTATTATGGTTAGTTCTTACTTGGTTGTACCATGTGTCCTTCTCAAGCAATAAATTGTGAGCTTAAGTCTCTAAAATTCACCCCACCAGGTGGCTATCTAGCTGAAATAAGCTTTGTAATGAAAGGCACAATAAACCTTTGCCTCACATACCAAAAGTCCTTTTTACTTCGTTAGTAGTTATTTCTAAGGATCTTTTGGGGAATGCATCTGTAACTGACATTTCTGCCGCAACTTTGTGAGTCACACAAAAAAACTTTTGAAGACAAAACATGCTGGATGTGATCTGCAGGTCTTAGTCTTTTTCAGCTACTGCAGTCATCACTGTCCTGATGATTAAGGACGGACTTCCTGATTCCAAATATGAAAGTAATGTACTTACTTGAAGCTAGACAAAGGAAAAGTAGGTCCATTTTTGTCAACACACCTTGCTTGCTTTCTGACTGTCTCAAGGTGGAGAATGTTTACATGGATGCCTGGCGAGATGTTTACTATGTTCCCCCTTAGCATGCTATGCCAGAATTATGGAGATTTGGTTTAGTAAGGCGTTGCAGTTGATGGGGGAGCCAGGGAATGTTTAAGTGCCATGCTGCCCAAGTCCTTTCAACCTCAGTCCTTATATTTAAACAAAGGTGGACCTATTCAAACAGATATGGTGTTGTACTATGTATACATTACCATTGCTGCAGGATAGACTACTCTCTCTCTTGTCCCTTTGAATTTTGTCAAAAAGGTCATCAGACCTAACAAAGTATACAGTTTGACTACCACAGACAGTCCCTTCTTGCAGTGTTTATAGTGCAGATCTTTTCTCTTATGAGGTGGCACACCAATACAATGGCTAGCACTGCTGCTACAGCATGTGGTTCTCCAGTTTGGTTTACTTTTGAAGGGTGCTGTGTGTGGAGTCTACATGTCCTCATGTTCAGATGGGTTGATACGCAGTCTAGCTACTTTCCACTTCACATAAGACATTCTGTAGCTCAGTTGGCATTTCTCTAAATTGCCCATAGGTAAGCATGTCATGACAACGAAAGTTACACATACACACATGTATACGAAATGGTCTAACTACAAAATGATCAAGTATTTATGAGTAGTTCAGTAAATACTTTTAAAAACCTTAAATGTTCCTTTGAGAAAATGGAAGGTGACATCTAACAGGCTGTGAATTGATGATGTGATTTTTAGTGTAATTTTCCTGATGTGGAAAATTCTTTACTAGTACCGAACAGAGAAAATATCAAAATTATATCTAGAAGGGCTACAGTACAGGGCTGCTAGTGCCACGGTGCTGCAGTCTGCACAACTAATCTGAACATAAATGTTTTAAAGTATTCATCAGAATTTCTTCTTTCTGTCCCGTGTGCTTCACAAGTTATTGCAGTGGATCATGTCTCAGCAGACTAGAGTGCCAGACTGCATAAAAGGCTTTCATTTACAGCTTTGAAACTCCTGCTGAAACAGTAATCTGCCAGAATACAGAAAACCACAGGAATGGAATACAGCAAAGCAGCACAAAGATAGTGACTGCTCTTCTCACCAGGAACAGCAGGCTTTTAATCTGATTTAGTCTGAGAAGTCCCCGAACGTCACTTCAGGCTTAATAGTATGCAGATGAAAGAAAAGGGCTTGATAGCAGAATCTTTCTCCTTCCTTTTATCTTAGGTGTTGCTCAAATATCTGTAAGTGGTCTGGATCTCAGATTTTAAAGTATTACCATACAAAAACCGGCTATTTATAGCATAAAGGTTCCAGCTGAAACATGAATCCAACAGAATTGCCAAAGGAATGCCCTACAGCAGA
This sequence comes from Protopterus annectens, assembly GCF_019279795.1. Taxonomy (NCBI): domain Eukaryota; kingdom Metazoa; phylum Chordata; order Ceratodontiformes; family Protopteridae; genus Protopterus; species Protopterus annectens. The sequence continues at coordinate 1,140,554,803 of NC_056741.1, read as the reverse complement.
ACAGCAAGTAAATATGTCAACTTCTCTTCCTGTCACCAGAACAGTTAGCCAAGTGTCTCAATCCACTGGAAGCAGATAGGTCTCTAAGCTCATTTCAGCATGCCACAGCAGTCCTGCAGGGTATCCTCGCTCCTCCTAGTTCCACTTAGTGCCTGCCACCCTTACTTAGCTTTGGGATTCTACCCATCTGTAATGACTGCAGCTGTATGCACGATGAACATAGTACAGTTTTGTACCTACCATAAATGTAGATGTTCGAGTGCTCATACAGCTGCAGTCCAGGTTACCCCCCCCCCCTGTCCCCTCTTAGGACAGGCCTTATGACAAACACCTTTATCATACAACCTTTTTGGGGTATTCTTTTATGGTGTATTTGCTTGCAACTACTGTTTTTTGATTTATCTATATTGCATGTTTGCATAACATTATGTTTTGCCTTCCTTCTGGGGGCACCTGACATCTGGGGCAAGAAAAACTGAAGAAAATGGCGTCGGCTGCCTCTTTTATACCCCTGCCGCACTGACGTCAGGGAAGAAGCGACGTGAACCGACGCCGGACCTACACTTTGGAATTCGGTCGACCGAGGACCCGCCTGACGGCAGGATAACCCATCTGTAATGACTGCAGCTGTATGCACGATGAACATCTGCAGTCCCATCCATATTAGGAAACCTTATCTGAACTTGCATAAGCATCAAAGTGGATACTGAACTGTCTTTTAACTAATCCATTCATCTCAGTTTTCTTTGATGGGCTAGAAACCAGAGGGGGAGAGTCATTACTGTCAGCTCACTGGCTGCTTGAAGCAGATGTACAAGTTTAGAGAGATCAAACAGCTTTCTTTTTGCTGTGATGTTGTGTCATCTGAGTTGCCTGTTTCAATTGGACCAATATCTTTTTGAAAATGCTTTGCACCAGTGGCATGGCTGCTTTGCGCCTTGTTGACATCTTTGCTTTGGCCAATTCCTCCTCAGTTCACACCTCTAAACATTGTTTCAGCTATGTTTGCAGAAGATCAAGATCTCTACTGCTGAACTGTACTTAAGGACTTTGCCTTCTGATTACTGGTCTTCCAGCTATACCGGCTGTCTCCTGATTATCTGCACCATGGTAGAGTTACTGCTTTGGAATCAGCCCAGTTGCTGACCCACTCTTGAGGGTCCTTGATATTTATCGCAAAGGGTATGTTCTTAACTGCATCAGTTTATTACCATATGAAGTTGATCTACCAAGGGAAGCTCCATGGTGGGTCCCTAAACCTATCACTCCTCCCTGTGCTCAGAAGTCCTCTTCCAGCCAGTCATGACTGGCAAGTATCTGCATGTGTATTACTTGGTAGTACTGTCAATTTCAAGTCTTCATTATTATGCTTCAATTTGCAGGAAATGTGCACACTAGTAACTGTGGGCGAAATGGCTGGGTGAAGAGGATTAGGCAGTCAATGTGTGGTGTCAGTGTTTGCTTGCAATGACCATGTGCTTTCTTCTCAGCACAAACTTCTGAGAAAATGCTGAACCATGACTGATTAGCAGGAACCCGAGACTCTCCTTGTAGATCCGATGACATGTTTGCACAACTTACTTTTGTGGTTAAGGAGGGTAATCCAAATATGTTCTGCATCAGGATTGCAGCTGCAGTAGCTTAAACTATACGGGTTATACTCCACTAAGGATATAAAAACTTTCAGGGCACCTTCCATGCACCCAGTCAGCTCAGGCTGAGCTGACTAAAGTCAAGTTTGGGCACCAAGCCCTTCAAAGCAGGGAAGTAGTAATGTCCATTTTGTACTCGAGCTCTAACAAATTCCATTTTGTACTCAAGCTCTAAGTGACACCTCCCTTGGACACCTATACCTTAAAAATGGACACATCTCTAAAATGCTGCTCCCAAGCACTTAATAAATCTACCATTTTCAGCTCTTCCCTCAAAAACTATTAAAATATTGTTTTTAGATTAGCAATATTCGACCTGTTGTTAAAGGCACTCATTTAGACAGCTGTAGACATAACAAAAAGCATGTTCATAAGATGCTCAGGAAAAAAATGTACTCAAAACAGTATACCTGGCTAGACTCTTGCGTAACAGTTTTCCTGCCACCAAACAGATTGCTCCTCTGTGGGCATTTGAGAAACGACTGCTGGCTGACAATACCATTTCTGGGCAGAGTAAGTTCCAATATAAGGGTAGGGTGAGGGGTGGGTATCTCTACTTTACTATTTAAGAAAACCTATTTTTTCTGTAAAATTTAACTTACACTAGGAGAAAGTGCTTTTAATGACTGCCCCTTGACTTTTGTACACTTTTAAATTGGAACATTAGGTTCATATGGTAGTTTAAACAACTTTTTACTACTAAAGTAAAAAGCTGTTCAAACTATGTTTAAAGAGCTTTTAACTGTGTTTAAAAGTGAGGTTTTAACTTTTTTTTTTTTTTTTTTTTTAACAACTTATCTGTTTTACAGACTGTTGCCAGACTCCTTCAGGAATCAGGCACCTTTTCTGACTTAACCATGGAACAATCTACCAGTTCCTCAATCTGACCTTCCAGTCGCAAAAGAAAAAAAAAAAGGAAAACTGTTAAGCAGCTTTTCCAACTACAACAGACTAAGTGCCTCAGCCACAAGGGTTACTCTGCTGTGGCCAAAGTTGGTTCCTCAGACCACTCCTTTTTCTTAGGTCCTGCTGACCAAGGACTGGGAGTTGAATATGTCCCCCAAGGCTGTTGGGTGTACTCTTGGTGAGCAAGGGAGAGCCACTCTTGTCGATCCTGGGAGTAGGGGCAGAGAATGCCACTCTGTCTAGCCAGAAAGCTGTGTCCATCCCTGGGGAGGTTTTTCTGGAAAAAGCAGGTCTGTTTCTTTAGAAACTCCTGTCAAAAAGGAAACAAACAAATATATTTTCTCCTGTCTTGGTCAACTAGAAAGGAGTAATTTATTGGGCTTAGCTCAGGGTTTAATGCAGGCTTCTTGACTCTCTCATATGACTGGTTATGATAAAAGAAACAGGAATACTTTATTTTCTGAAGAGATTCAAGAGTTTGAACCTCAAAATTATTCTGAATGCACAAACTGTGTTGTCCCCATACATTTCTGATTCAGATTCTGAGGAGGGTGTGGCCTCAGCCTGTACCTTTGAATCTATATCTTTCTCAAACTATTTCAGAATGAATCAGCCATTTCAATGGGAAACAGTGATGCTTGTCAGTCCCTCAAAAGTATTTTGATTTACTATGACTGGAATTTTCAGAACCTACTACTAAATTCCTCCTGTTCTGTCTATTTTGGAGGATGTTTTTGTCACAGCCTACAAGTTCCCCAACAGCCAGTCTGATACCCATAAAAACACACTCTGCAAAGATTATGCAAAGTGTCTCAATCATTTAAGTTTCTAGATCATTACAGATCTATTCTTAGTAGTCACTGCATTAGGGAAGCCAGCTGCTGTTAAATATTTGGTTAATACTAACCCCTCTCATTCTGACAAGCATGGGAAGGCTTTTGATAAGATGGGGGGGGGGGGGGTATTCTTCTGCAACAAGTCTGTTTAGAATTCTCAACTGTCAAGTTCATATGTTGAAAATTATGCTTGCCACTTATGAGAATAAGAGAAATACTTTGGTATCATATTCCTCTTGTGAGGAGAAGTCTACTTTATGTAACTTGACCTTTTCTGTGTCTCAAGTGACCACTCATTGTCTGAAATGTGTTTATGACTCTGTTCACGCCACCTCCAGCCTGAAGTCACAGAAACTGTTGAGGAGCTTTCCCTGGCTGATTTCTTTAAACCTCCCAGCATGTGAAAAGAATGAAATTTTGAATCCCTTGGAAAGATAATTAGCTTTTGGATCTTCTGCTGCAAAGGTCATTAAGTATGATGAGAAAGGGCAGGTGATTCAAGGGATCTCTCAGATTTTTCAGACCTCCTTTCCACGTTGACCAAGGGAATCAATGCACCCCAAACTGCTTTCTTTAAAAAGAAGAACAATCTCAACAAACTGCTAGCAAGCAGACTTTTAAAAAGCAATGGCAGGGAGCTTTCAAAAAAGGGAGCTGGAACTCCCACCCCCAGAACAAAGGTCAATCTTATAAGTCTGAATGACTATATGAGGAATGTCCCTCACCAATTGCATCCAGCCAGCCCCTTAATCCTTCCAGTCTGAACCTCCATTTCTGTCTTTGGTAACAAGATGGTTTCAAATAGATGTGTTCTGAAAGTAATCCATCAAGGCTACAGACAGAAGTGGGAGACCCTCCCTCCTTTTCAGGGGATTCCTCCTTACCCCAGCTACAAACCAGACTCTTAGTTTCTTTCCTGTCATTCAGCATATAACTGCTCAGGGAGTGGCAAACTGCCCTTCCTCCTCAATTAGGGGAATTCCTGTTAAAGATGACTCTTGGAGACCAGTTCATTCCTTTCTGAATCAGTTTGTGAGAGAACCAAAGTTCAAAATGCAGTCTCTTCATAACCTGTTAACCCTTACTCCCCATTTCAGTTTTCTAGTGACCTTAGACACAAGAGATACATGTCATCACATTCCTATAAATCCCAATTTCAGACCTTTAAGGCTGTGTCTGGACCACATTATCAGTTCTCTGAATTACCCTTTAGACTATCTACTGGTCCAAGGGTATTCATAGTATCCGGCTCCTGTGATAGCCTACTGCAGGCTGCAAGGCATTGACATTTTTTTCCATATTTAGTTGACTTGTTTATCTTTGCAGAAACTTTCAAAGTGTCAGGAATTTCTCAGTTGGGTATGGGTCCTACACATACTGGGATTCCAACAGGACTTGCAGAAATCTTGCCAGACTCCTCCTTACAAGATTACTTTCCTGGAGTGTCTCCTGGACACCTCCATTCAAAGAGCTTTTCTTCCACAGGAAGAATAGATTGGTATTTAAATCTATTCCACAGTTTTTCCTCTTAGGATAACCTTCTCAGGAAGGGAATTCCTTAGGAATCTGGGTGTTATGGCATCAATGATACTCACGCTTCTTTCAACACTCCTTATGCCAAAAATCCAGTGGTACCTGAAATCTCTATGGTCTTAGCATCAACATCCCTGGACACTTCAGATTCCAGTTCTGGTATTTGTGAAATGGGAGATTTCTCAGAATCTAGGTCTCCTCTCTTCCTGCTTCAGCACAGTCAGTCACAAGACAAGCCTCAGACTGCTTGGGAAGCAATGTCAATAGGTCTTTGAAACAAAAATGACGCATCAAAACATGTCAATGTAAGAGATGTTAAATCTTATAAATGCTCCAATTATTCTCAATCTCTGGCCTCCTTAACATTTTCAAGTTCTAAAAGGCCATCTGCAGTAGGCACAATTATATGGTACATAAGCAAGAGGGACCAAGATCTTGCCTCCTATGCAGACTACCCATGGGGTATACCTTCACATCACAATCTCACTCTACAGGCATCTTACATATAATCAGAGTAAAGCTACATGGCAGAGATGCAGAACCAAATTAGACCCTCAAATTTTAAAAGAATCAAGGAGTCTTCCAAGAACTGATCCAGCTGTGAACACCACTTCAAATACATCTACTTGCCTCCAGTTAATCTGTTGGCAAAATTCTGCTCAAGGACTCCAGACAAGAAAAGGGACTTCCTAGATGGCTGCAGTTTGAGTAACAAAACTCAGAAGAGAGCCAAGTGAACTCTTTTTTTTTTGGTAAAATTCAGTAACTGGCTATTAAGCTCACTGCCTGGATCCCAGCAAAAAAGAAATTCAAAGAACCTGAAAGGGGGGGGGGGATACTGACTGGAAAGAATTCTGCAGCTGTTCAGCAAAAGGCAGTGCAAGCTGCAGCTTTGGTGCAAGACACTACTTCCAGTAACCTATAAGAAAAAAATAAGTCAAATGTACTCAGATGATTAAAAAACATTGATGGAGTATATCAACTCAAACAACAAAAGGCTGGATAAAATGGAAGAAGCTTGAAAGAAACATTCAGATGACATGATAAAACTACAAAAATCGGATGTCAAAATGAAGAAAGGGCTGGGTCAACATGAGACCGCTCAAGAAGGGACATTTCAAAAAATATTAGAATTAGAGGACAGAGCATGGAGCGAAAACCTGAGATTTTCTACTGTACCAGACAAGCTGGAAGGAACGGACTGTATTAATTATATGAAAACACAAATAAGCAACTGGACTTCTATTCCACAGCAGAAGCTGTTAATTGAAAAGGCACATCATGTGTATGCGCCGAACCTGGCCATGAGAAAACAACCTAGATCTTTAATAGTAAAAATGCAATCTTACCAGCACGAGGAGTTGATTCTGACAAAACCGTGACAGAACAACAAAGTACTAAAAGTGGGAGACAATACTGTGTTTGTAGAAAATGATTACTTAATGTACACCAGACAGAAGAGGAGCAAATGTATTCCACTAATCAAGGAATGTCGAGAAGCAGACATGCGATTCAAACTGCTGTATAATCCAGGTATCTTTCCTGGAAGGACAAAATCATTTTCTGATGCAGAACATGCTAAGGAGGAAATACAAAAGTTTGTCCAACGAAAAGTGAGCTGTAAAACTGAATGAGATTCTGCTTCTTGTTCTTCTGGTAATAAAGACCATGGAGAGACTGTGCCAGTGAAACCTTTTCCAGTGCTTCAACATAAAATGCTTTAGAGACAGAAAAAAGCACAAGAGTTGACTAAAACGAATGAGTATGTTGGATAGGAAGCAGAGACTGTAACTGGGAGATGGTGATAAACAAGAATAAAACCAGCAACTTTGCAAATGACAAAATAATGTGGGATTATAAAGCATTAATTATATTTGTGAAACATAACAAGAAAACCTGGAAATATTGGACTTTGGTAAATTTGTAGGGGACTCTAAAGCATATGCCCTACTTCATGTCATTAACATTTAGAGGAACACTTAGGAGAGGGGAAGAGGAAAGAAAGAGTTAAGTAAAACAAACTTGTTCTTAACAGTAATATTTGTACAGTGCATGAAAGCTGCAACTAGAAAGTAAATTTTCTCAGTTATTTACAAGTGTAATGGTGCTACTAATGTAAACAAGTGCCCCTGATTTTTTTTCCTTCTTTTCTTTCTTTCTTGTTACTTTTAAGAAACGTAGCCACCGCAATGCAACAAAGAAAAGAGCTATTCAAAACACAATGATACAAGAAAAAAGTATGATTTTTCTCATTATTCTATACAGGAATGACTGGATTAAGGCTCTTGGCTGTATCCATCAAGTTTTAAGAGAAAGCAAAAAAATAATGAACATTGGATATAATAAAGTTATCTTCTAGCAAATACATATATACTTGTAGAAGCAATTCTGTACATGGTTCTCGTGTCTCCATGGGGACAATATGATAAGGAACAATAAAAACAGAACACTTATTTCTTTTAATAGTTAGGAGATAATGTTCCCTGAAAGCATTCCAGTGTCTTCACATTCTGGGACAGCAAACAAGATGAGACAAAACCAGACAGAATCTAGTAGAAGCACAGGTTGTACCATGCTTCTTAGCATGGATAACCTTCCATTTAAGTTAAACCAAGCCTGTAACGGTGGCTATCAGTTTGGGACAATTGTTACTGTTAGTAAGGTAAAACTTCAATATTTGAAGATGTGCATAGTTTTGTGTGCTAATATTAACTTAATAGGTTTTTGGGGTGCATTGTTTTTGTTTGAGGGCTTTCAATAAACAAGTTTTGTAAGATGTGACATGAGCTCAACTGGATATGACAAGAAACAACTGTATAAAAGGTCAACCTGTCAAACAGTGTGTGCATGTAACACAAAAGTTGGAACTAGATACTTAAAGCAGTTACAAATAAAAGGTGTGAATAATAACAATGACCTTTTCGATATCTTTAAAAGTTAATGGTCTCACAGATGTATACATAAAGGAGAGTAGTGAACTATATTAAAATGTAGAGTGCAAATAATTATGCTACAGGAGACACATTTGGAAAGAAATGAACATGCGAATTTTATACAGAAAGGTTTTCAGGATGGTTATTCACCAAAATACCTGGGACACAGGAAAACAGGAGTACTTATATTAATTGCAAGAGGCGCTCCAATAGTGATAGAAGAGGATAAAAATGATGATAATGGTACATATGTAGTAATAAGGGGCTACTCAAGGGAAGAGGGTTACACTTGCTGTATTTCTATTCTACCTAAAACTGCTATAATGGAGCTTAAGAAAACTCTAGGATAAATAATTAGTTTGCAGGAGGTAATATTACTTTTAGGTGGGGACTGGATCTTGATTTGCAGCAGGGAAGACCTGTCTGGGAGGCACAGAAAGGAAATATAACAAAAGGGTAGATTTTGAAGAAATTTATGAAAATATTTGGCATGGAAGATGTGAATTCAGTACTAGGAGTTCAGAGTCCAGTTCCACAATGGATAATGCACCTGACTACAGATCAGAAGACTGCAAGTCTGATTCCTGCCTGGCTCGGCTGACAAATTTTTGTGGCGAGAGGTTGGCACAATGATTAAGATGTTTAACTTATAGACACAAGGTGAATGGTTTTTCACATGGGGTAAATGGCTAGTCTTAAAATGGGTCATAAGAGTAGTTAGTCTAGTACTAGTCTATGAATCTACAAACCTATGACTGAATTTACATATTAATCCCCAAAATACAAAAACTGGGGTAGGCTAGACAATACTTACACTTCACAGGAACATGTGCATTTAATTGAAAATTTTGATACATATACAATAACTATTTCAGATCATGTGCCAATAATAACTAAAATAAAAACGCAAGGTAATGAAATAAAAATGAGAGCCACTTTCTGACCTATCAGTTGAAAAAAAAGGAATTTAAGGAATGGGTAGTGGAAATTATTCAGAAGTTATTAGAGAAGACGGAAATTTCTTCTGGAAATACAGCCAGAGAGTGGGATAAAATTATAGATTAGGGTGGAAATAAAAGACAGAGATATGGAATTACTTAGAGGGACTGACAAATGTTAAAGTATTGCAGAATAGGGGGAAATCTTCCTGAACAATAAGAGGTGCAATTGCAGAATGTTAAGCAGTAAAAAGAAGTTATGTACCCACCATAACGTTCCATGTTAGTTGTCCTTCATCTTGCCTTGCCAAATGTGTTTGGGTTCGGCTCCGACTCGGCCTACTTCTATAGCTCGAGAGCTATTTACTGGCTCGAAGGTAACCCTTATCCCAGAATGCCCAGCGTCAGCTACCCAGATCTCGTTTGTGATTGGTTACTTTATATGTCTAGTGTGCGCAGTCACCTAAAACTGATTTACCAAAATAACAGATCAGAGTAAACTGTCATAAAATTACCTGGCATGTGAAACAAGAAAAAGGAAATCAGCCAGTGAAACCATACTGAACTCCTCTCAATCCTCCAGGAAGGGGGAAGGAGGGGGGGGGACACAAGAAGGAAAGCGAGATGAAGGACAACTAACATGAAACATTATGTTAGGTACATAACTTCTTTATGTTAAGTTGTCCCATCTCGCCTTCGTTCTTGCTGTTTGGGACAGCATTCCTAGCACCTAAAGACCCCGGGTGGCTCATTGGAACAAACTCTTCAGAACACTGGAACCAAAGGAAGCCCTGCTCTGGGAGATCACTTCCACTTTGTAATGAGAGATAAAGGTATGAGGGCTTGCCCACGTGGCAGCTGCATAAATTGAGTCTATGGGCAATTTAGACTGAAAGGCTACAGACGTGGCTAATGCTCTAGTAGAATGACCTTTCGGTTTTGCTGGTAGATGTTTATGCCTTAACTGATAAATAAAGGCAATGGTGTCAGATAACCATTTGGATAAGGTCACCTTAGAAACTGGAAGGCCTTGCTTATTGTGAGCATAGGAGAAAATTAATTGGTCTGACTTTCTTAGCTCTTTGGTCCTATGGAGGTAAAAATGTAATTGTCTATGCACATCCAGTTGGTGAAGACCATATTCTGCCTTGTTGCTATAATTGGGAAAGAAGACTGGGAGATTGATGGATTGATTTAAATTTTCTGAACAGACTTTTGGTATAAAGGATGGGTTGGTTCTCAGAGAAACTTTATCTTTGTGAAACACCATATATGGAAGATGAACACAGAGTGCTTGGAGTTCTGAAACACGTCTAGCTGAGGTAAAAGCAACCAGAAAGAGTGTTTTCCAAGAAAGAAATTTTAAGGGACAAGAAGCTGCTGGTTCAAAGGAGGCAGAATCAAAGAAGTCAAAACTAAAGTGAGATCCCATGGAGGAGGTGGATCCCTCACTGGGGGTCTAAGAAGAGATGTTCCTCTCATGAAGGCTTTGCAGAGCTTATGAGACATTAAGCTAGAATTAAAAATTCCAGTATGAAAATTAGATATGGCTGCCAGTTGTACCCTGACGGTAGCAGCAGCCGCACCTGACTGAAAAAGCTCTGCTAGAAATTCTAGAATTTGATGGACTGGGGCAGAAAAGGGGTCTAAGTTTCTAGATTCTGCCCAGTAAGAAAATCTTTTCCATTTGCTAGCATAAGTCTTTCTCGTAGTTGACTTATGGGAGGATACAATAATATCGCGAATTGCTGGGGAGATACTTGGAAGCCTGGCTAAGGTAGGAAGTGGAGAAACCAAGCTGTGAGCTTCTAAGTCTGAAGGGATTGGTGTAACCCCGCCTGACTGATGAATCAACAGATCTGGCACTGGGTCCAGAACACAAGGCTGGTCGTGAAGGTGCAGGAACGGAAACCATATCTGTTGAGGCCAATAAGGGGCAATGAGGATCATTTTGAAACCTAACAATTTTGCTTTCTGTATGAGTCTTGGAATTAGGGGAAAAGGGGGAAATGCATAAAGGAGTCCCTGAGGCCAATCGTGGACTAGAGCATCCCTGGGAGTTTGACCTGGAGGAGGAAGCAGGGAGAAGTAGCTGCTGCATTTGCGATTGAGGGGGGGTGGCAAATAGATCACAGCAAGGCTGGCCCCATTTGCGGAAGATAAGGTCCACAACTTCCTGATTCAGAGACCATTCGTGAGGCATGAGGATAGTCCTGCTGAGCCTGTCTGCTATTACGTTGGATTTCCCAGGGATGTGCATTGCTGTCAGAAAATGTTGGTAGGAAATCTCCCATTGCCATAGCCTGAGGGCTTCTCGACACAAGGAGTAGGACCTGGTCCCACCCTGCTTGTTGATGTACAACTGACATGTCGTCTGTTTGGATCGCTACAAGACCCCCCACCATGCCCCAGGATTCCCATTCCTCTTTTCTTGATACACTGGAAAATATTAAGGTACAACCCAACACTCTAATAATGGGTGATTTCAACTACCCTACCATTAACTGGGAAAACTACTCATGTACCAACTCAACATTTTCTGGAAATCATTAACTCCAACACCTTGGATCAACTTATCCACACCCCCGCCTGGGGCAGCAATACCCTAGACCTGGTCATCACCAACATGGGTGACTGGTGTTCCACACCAGAGGTCAGCTCCTCGGTCAGATCTGACCACAAGCTAATCACCCTAGATATCCACATCCCGCTCCCACCCCCCATTAGGAAAACTACCGTAAAAAATTTCTCCAAAGCCAACTTAATGCTTCCTAAGACAGAAGTGGCAAACTTCACGACACCCATGCAGATGGACAATAGAGGTACGACTGCTGAATCCTAAACAAATGCACTTTATAAGCACTTACATGAGTGCATGGATCGTGCTATCCCTAACAGAACCAAGATGCTATCCCCCCAAAAAAAGGAAGCCAATCTGGTGGTGGTCTGCCATAAACAAACTCTACAACAGAAGAAAGAAACTGTTGCAAAAAAAGAGTAAAATCCCACGATTGGAGGAACTCCCTGGTCAGCCTCAGTAAGAAGCTGAGATCCCTCATAAAATCCTCCAAAGCTAGTTATGAAAACAAAATTGCCACTTATTCTAAAGATAACCACAAAGCATTCTATAGCTATGTCAAGAATCTCAATGGCAACACTCAGATCTGCTCTGAATTACAGCACAACACTAAATATACAGAACCAACTGATATTGCCAACATCCTGGCAGATAGGTTCAGTGCTAACTTTACCACCCCCTCTCACCCCCTAAAGGGCCTATCTTTATACCGGAAGAATGCAAAGTTCCTGTAATCACAGCTGCACAGGTAAACACTTCACTCTCCAAAGCCAAGAACACAGCATCCATGGGACCTGACAACATCCCAGGCTGCCTTCTACATGAACTACAGAATGAAATGGCAACGCACCTAAGTACCATATTCAATCATAGCCTCACCTCAGGCTTTGTGCCCATTGAATGACGCACCACAACAGTTATCCCACTCCACAAAGGGGGGGGGGGCACAACATACCCTGGGAACTACCGCCCCTTTAGCCTGACGAGCCTGGTCTGCAAGGCTATGGATCGTATCATCATGGAACTCATAAACAAAGACACTGGAGAGCTCTAAAAGTACAGTTTTGTACCTACCATAAATGTAGATGTCCGATAGACATGCAACTGCAGTCATAACATGTGGGTTGTCCTGCCTCAGGCAGCCCTCGGTTGGCCGGATTACAAAGTCTGGGTCCGACGTCGGCTGATGTCGCATTTCTCTCCGACGTCAGAGTGGCTGGAGTATATAAGAATCAGCCGACGCCATTTTCTTCAGTGTTTCTTGCCCCAGATGCCAGGTGCCCTCCAAGGAAGGCTGTAATCAAATTGGAAGACAAAAACAGGATTCCAAACAAATACATGAGCAATAAAACAAATACACCATAACAGATATCCCCAGCTAAGAGTAAGGGGGATAGGAGTGGACCCTAAGCATAGAGGGGTATGGAGGGAGGGAAAACCCGACTGCAGTTGCATGTCTATCGGACATCTACATTTATGGTAGGTACAAAACTGTACTATGTCCTTCAAGAATGCAACTGCAGTCATAACATGTGGGTAGAATACCATAGCTTAGCTGGGGGAGGAGGTATGCTCTAGGAAATAGATGGTGTGGCAATCAAACCCTGCAGGACTGCCGAAGCAAAGCCTGCTCTGGATCTGGAATATAGAGGGAGATTGTAGTGTTTTGAGAATGTATGCACGGAGCTCCATGTAGCAGCTTCTAGAATGTCTTTTGTAGGCACCCCTCTTAAAAATGCTGTAGAGGTGGCTGTAGCTCTGGTGGAATGTGGTCTGACATAGGCTGGAACAGTCTTTCCATGAAAGGAATAACAGAATCTGATGCAATGTCCAATCCATTTAGAAATAGTCTGTTTTGAAATTGCTTTTCCTTGGACTGCAGGGGTGTAAGCTACGAAAAGTTGTTCAGACTTCCTACTGGCCTTGGTTCTGTCCAGGTAGTATCGAAGTTGTCTATGAATGTCCAAGGTATGCAAAAGTCTTTCCCCCTTATTCCCAGGATTGGGGAAGAAAGCAGGCAAATGAATGGCTTGATTTAGAGAAACCCTAGATACCACCTTTGGCATAAAGGTAGGGTTGGTCCTTAATGAAACCCTGTCTCTGTGGAAAATAATAAAGGGTGGTATTGCCATTAGGGCCTGTAGCTCTGAAACCCTTCTTGCTGAGGTAATTGCCAACAGGAAGGCTGTTTTCCATGAGAGAAATTGCAAGTCAACTGAAGCTGCTGGCTCAAAAGGAGGTAGAGTCAGTTTTTCTAAGACAAAATTGAGGTCCCAGGCTGGCACTGGGGCCTTTCTCGGTGGCTTAATATTCTTGATTCCCCTGAGGAATTGTCTTAGTAAGGGGTGAGAGAAAACAGGAGGATCAGTGTTGTATCTAGCTGAAATAGCAGATGCATGTATCTTTATTGAAGAATATGAGAGGCCGCTCTGTAACATATCTGCCAAATATTCCAAGATAAGTGGGATGTTCAGTAATGATGCATCATGTCCTTTGCTGGTATTCCAATTGCTGAATCTTTTCCACTTTGCTAAGTAGACCTTTCTGGTGGATGGTCTTCGAGCCTCTATTAGTATCCGCTGAACTTCCTTGGAGAGGGATAAGCTGAAGTTATTTATGGGATCTCCCAGGCTGTTAGCTGCAGTGTCTGAAGGTTTGGATGCAGTGTTTCGAAATTGTGTTGAGTCAACAGTAGAGGCCACTGAGGGAGGGCCCACCTCCTGGTGTGGCATATGCTCCGTAGGAGTGGGTACCAGTGTTGTCTTGGCCAATCCGGAGCTATTATGATTCCCTTGGGCTTCTCTGCTTTGATCTTTAGTAATACTGAGGTCATCAGTGGCAGAGGTGGAAATGCATAGATTGCTAGGGAGTTCCAGTTGAATGAAAGGGCATCTATTTTCCAAGCCTTTGGATGGTATGTCCTTGTGCAAAATTTTGGTAGAAGATGATTGAGGTGAGAGGCAAATAGGTCCACTTCTGGCTTGCCCCATGTCGAAGCGAGTTGTCTGAAGGCCTTCGGATGTAACCTCCACTCGTGTGGATCTGTGAAATTCCTGCTTAGGCTGTCCGCCAACACATTGTCTTTTCCTGGAACAAACTGGGATTGTAACTGGATGTTTAGACTCAGTGATTTCTCCCAAAGCTGCATTGTCAGTCTGCAAAGGGGGTAAGAGTGGGTGCCCCCCTGCTTGTTTATGTACCACATCACCGTGGTGTTGTCTGTCCGTATCAGTAAGTGGCCTTGCTGGAGTTGGTTTTGAAAAGCCTCGATAGCATGCATTACTGCCAGCATCTCCTTTTGGTTTATATGCAGATGTGTTTCCTTTGGAGACCATTGTCCTTGTATACACCTGCCTTCCATGTGCCCCCATCCAAGGTCTGAGGCGTCTGTAGTCATGGTGTGTGTTATCTGTGGTTTTTTGAATGACATACCTGTGTTTTCCTGGCTCACCGAGGCCCACCATAGGAATTCCTTTTGTAGGCATGGAATGAGTGGTATGATTGTCTCCAAGTTGTTGCTGTGTTGAGACCAAATGCTTTTAGGTACCACTGAAGCTTTCTCATGTGTAGTTTTGCTAATGGAACCAGTAGAATGCAGGATGCCATGTAACCCAGGGCCTGTAGGAATCTCCTTGCAGTCATCTGGGTGAGTTTTGCTAAACCTTTGAAGCATTGAGTTAACTTCTCTTGCTTGTCTTCTGTCAGGTAAGCCATCTGAGAGGCTGTGTCTAGTTTGGCTCCTAAGAAGATTATTTGCTGGGATGGCTGCAGTCTTGACTTTTGGAAGTTGACTGTGTATCCCAGAGCTTGAAGTAATCGTATGACATAATCCAGGTTTTTTGTCAACATCAGTTTGTCGTCCGCTTGTATAAGGCAGTCGTCCAGGTACGGGTAGATTTGTATACCCTGGAGCCTGCAATGAGCAATTACTGAAGCCAGGCATTTTGTAAACACTCTGGGCGCAGTAGATAAGCCAAATGGCAATGCTGAGAATTGATAATGCTCTGGCCCTGCAAGAAATCTGAGGTATCTTCTGCAGCTGTGTCTGATAGGGACATGCAGGTATGCCTCCTTGAGATCCAGAGTAATCAGCCACGACTCCTTGCCCAGCATGGGAAGAAGTTGCTGTAGAGTCAGCATTTTGAACTCTGGTACTATGAGAAAGGTGTCTAATGCGGACAAGTCCAGTATTGGTCTCCATTGAGATTCTTTTCTTGGAACAAGGAACAGTCTTGAGTAAAACCCCTGCTCTTGTTCTTTTTGTGGAACTCTTTCTATTGCTTTCATTCGAGTCAGCAGAGTGATTTGCTTGATAGCCTCTGCCCTTTGATGTTGTGGTAGATTTGGCATGCCTTGCTTTCTTGGTAAGGTATGAAAATGAAACCTGTACCCTCGGTCTATAATGTCCAAAATCCATTTGTCCTTTGTCAGTCTGTGCCAGTTTTTTGCAAACAGAGATAATTTTCCAAGGGAGCTTCTAGTTGTTCCCTGGTAGGCGGTAGTAGAGGAAAGTCATTGAGTTTGTGGTTGTTGGGCAGGTGAAACCCCTGTGTCACTTCTTTGGTTTCCTGGCTGCCATTGTCGTCCCCTGTAAGGGCCTCTGTATTGGCCTCTTCCTCGGCCACGTCTGTTCTTACCCCTTTGGAACTTTTCTGGATTAGGAAAGGACCAGTTTTTTGAAGGCCAATTCCTACTGAATCTGGGGGGTTGAACCTGGAGGAAATCCTTCACAGTTTGAACTGATTTTGCTTTTTCTTCGATGGTCTTTAACACTTCCTTAGCATTTGCACCAAAAAGCTTGTTCTTTTCCAAAGGTGCATGCAGAAGTTTTGCTTTTACATGATCTGGTAGAGGTTGATCTTTTAACCAAGCATGCCAACGCATCACTGCCCCTGTCATAGCTGCCCTACATGAAGCTTCCAGTGCATCATATCCACACTGCAGGAAGTGATTGCTTACTTGCTGAGTGTTATGTACAGCTTCCTGCAAAGTCTTCCTGTCTAAAGGATCAGGAGAAGCTAATGTTTTTTGTAAATCTTCTAAGAGATAATCCTGATATTGGAACATATGAAAAAGGCAATTTAAAGCTCTCATGGATAAGGTAGTGGATGTGTAAACCTTTTTACCCCATCTCTCTAATGACCTTGCTTCCCTGTTGGAGGGCAAAGGATTTTTGGTGGTGGAGGCTGAAACTCCTTTAGGCCCCTGTGAAACAGTTTCCAAATCAGCAGTATGGGCCCTGAATAAATGGGAATGAGTTTCTGGGACCCTGTAATACCTGTCTGGCTTGGCTGGAGCAGGAGGAAGAGAATCAGGGGTAGCACTAGAATCAGAATACAAATCATCCAGAACATCAAGTACAGGAGGAATAGCTAAGGGCCTGTGCTGAGGCTTCTTAAGGAAAGTCCTAAGGCGTTTCCGAGAATCAGAATATTCCTGACCCTGCCACTTGAAATGTTCCCTCATGGTGTGCAGAACTTCCCCAAAAGAAATATCCTCAGGAGGGGAGGCCGAAGGTATGGAATCTTCTGCATCCGAGTCCTCACAGGTCTGGAAGAGCTCTTCCTGGCCATCAGAGTGGACAGAGCCCTCAGAGTCTTCATCTGAAGGGACAGAGGGTTCAACCCGGGGCCTTTTATCAGGAGGAGGCTGGGATGCTCTCTCAGGATGGGCCTGTGAACCTCTAATCATGGAAATTAAATCAGCAGCCATGGACATAATTTGTGTCTCAGTCGGCTGAGGTAAGGATTTGGAAGTAATATGCTTAGTTTTGCTGGCTGCCTTAGCCCTAGTGTAGGCCTTAATAGACATGGCCATAGGAGGCCTGGCAGCTCCACGTGCAGGAGTGACCTTGTCTACAGCAATGGTCTCGGGCATTTCCTTGGTTTCGGTATCCGGAGGAAAATCTATAACTGGCGTCGGAGTAATGTCTGGAATCGGAGTCGTCGGTAATGCGGTGTCTTCGGTTCGGAGCGGTGGAGAGACCGTCTCAGAAGGAACCGGAGCACTCGCGCTAGGTTTTGGCGTGGAGTCGGTAGTAGACGCGGGCCGAGGATGTCGGTCCCGGTCTTTTCGCTTTTTGGGAGTTTGCGATGTCGGAAGATCCAACGGCATGGTGTAAGCAAATTTATCGCCGAAAAAATCTTCAGCGAACTCCGCCCGGCGCCTGAGAGTGCGCTTGTTGAAGCGAGCACAGGCTACACAGGCCGAGACGTAGTGGTCTGGGCCCAGGAAAGAGAGGCAGTAAGAGTGGAAATCCTTATGAGGTATTTGTTTACCACAAAAAAGACAATTGTTAACTTTTTCAGTAATTTCTGACATCGGCCGAGGCAAGAAAAGGTCCCCAACGGGGTACTTAGCTTTTTTGATGACTTCGGTATCGTAGAATACAGGAGCTGACCGACCGGCACTTGCGAACTGCTTCTGCTTCGGGCACCGCGCGGCAAGAAAGACTGAAGAAAATGGTGTTGGCTGATTCTTATATACTCCAGCCGCTCTGACGTCGGAGAGAAATGCGACATCAGCCGACGTCGGACCCAGACTTTGGAATCCGGCCGACCGAGGGCTGCCTGAGGCAGGACAACCCACATGTTATGACTGCAGTTGCATTCTTGAAGGACATCTTTCTAAACAGTTTGGGTTTGTAAAAGGCAGATCATGTCTCCTAAACCTGAAAGACTTCTTTGAAGTAGTCACTAAAGCCATAGATGAGGGTAAGGTGGTTCACACAGTCTATCTAGATCTCCCAAAGCGTTCAACATCATCCCCAACTTTGGAATTATAGATAAACTCACTAAACTAGGTAGAAATCCCTATGTCACTAGATGGGTTGCCAACTAGCTTACTGACAGAACCCACACTGTGAAAGTAGCAGACTCCAAATCAGACTTCAGACCAGTGACAAGTAGAGTACCACAGGGTTCAATTCTGGGTCCTCTCCTGCTTGGTATCTACTTCTCTGAAGTACGGGCTAACATAGAAGGTCTTTGGCTAACTAAATTCGCAGATGACTGCAAACTAGGAGCCATAATCAAAACTCCTATCGATGTGGACATCCTACAAAAGGGCCTCACTGAGACAGACGCCTGGTGTCAAAGACATGGTCTCGAGCTCAATGCCAAAAGGTGCATTGTCATCCCCTTTGGTAAAAACTCACCCACGAACTACCACATAGGCGGTAGTCTACTTAACACGGAAAATATGATGAGACCTTGGGACACTGGTGGACAGTAGTCTCTCCTTTGATAATCACATCGCCACAGTGGTCAGGAAATCCTTCTACGTGGCACACCTCATCACAAAAGGTTTCTCATCCAGAAAAAAAGAGGTCATTGTTCCCCTCTACTCATCACTCATTAGACCCATTATAGAGTACAATGCCCCTTTTGGTATGTACCTCACAAGACATCTACAACAACTGGAAAGGCCACAAAAATACCTCACAAAGAGGATTATTGGCCTCAAACAGATGCCTTACGCAGACCGTCTCAAAAAACTCCAGCTTTACTCCGTCGCATATCGCCTACTCAGAGGCGATCTCTGCCTAACATACAAAGCTATGTCAAACCCAGAGCTGTTGGACATGCTCCACTTAAAGAAATCCCAATCACTCCGAGCTACACGCTCTAGGGACCTAAACCTTGTCACCACAATAAACAGAACATGCTGATAGATGTTTGTCCTAGAGACTTCCCATACTCTGGAACAGACTACCTATCTATGTCCAACAGAGATCTTCATTAGCACTCTTCAAGAAAAAGCTTGATGATTAGATGGGTAATAGGAAATTCACCTCGGGGATCACTTCTGTGGTTCTGCTCGACAGGGGCACAGGAAAATAATTTTCTTGGGTGGTGAAAGCTAGAGTACCTTTTTGGCTAGGCTTGTACAGGCCCTAGGGCCAATAGCCTAGTACCTACCTATGAACCTATAATAATCCTGGAAGGAAGAGAGGCTTGAAGAGCTTGCAACGCTAGGAGCACCGCTCTCATCTCTAGGACATTGATATGCAGATGGTACTCGTGAGGTTGCCACATGCATTGGACTGTCCTTCCTAGATAATACTCCCCCCCACCCTATCAGGGAGGCGTCCGTGGTCACTGTGGCTACCGAAGGCTGAATGAAAGATCTGCCCTGAGTCACCAGTGGGGAGACCATCCACCAAGAAAGGTGTCTTTTGCATGTTTCTGTAATCAGGATCATGTGAGACATGGGTAGTTCCTGGAAGGACCACTGCATGAAGAGAAGCCACTGAAGGACTCTCATGTGGTAATGCGCTAATGGTACAAGAAGAATGGCAGCTGCCATGGAGCCTAGAATGGAACCTAGAACTTGCAGGACATGTCTAACTTGGAACTTTCTGTTCTGCATTAGAAATGACACTTGCTGACGAATAGAGAAAACTCTTTCCTGAGGTAACCTTGCAAACATCTGTTTTGTTTTTAATTCTGCTCCTATATATGTAACAGATTGACAGGGCAACAAAGCAGATTTTTTGAAATTTACTGTAATGCCTAGTTGGGTGCAGGTTGATATTGTATAATCCCGTGCCTCTAAGAGTTGATGCCTGGTGGTAGCAGTTAGGAGCCAGTCGTCTAGATAGGGAAACACCTGGAATCCTTGATGTCTCAGGTGAGCCGTGACTACTGCCATACATGTGGTGAACACCCTGGGGGTTGTGGTGAGACCAAAGGGCAGAGCTCTAAACTGACAATGACTGGCCCCTACCCAGAAGTGAACAAATCTCCTGGAGCATCTGTCCATTTTGATATAGTAGTACACATCCTGAAGATCTATGGAGCACATCCAGCTGTCCTGATCCAGAAAGGGGAGAATGGACTGCAGTGTTCCCATCAAAAATTTTTCTTTTTGTACAGATTTGTTCAATCTGCTGAGATCCAGTATTGGTCTCCAGTCCCCTGTCTTTTTTGGTACTAAAAAGAATCTTGAGTAAGTTCCGGATCCTAGTTGGTCTGTGGGGACTTCCTGAATGGCTTTTTTTCTAGCAGTTTTGAAACTTAAACTGCTTGATCCCTTAGGTTGGGTGGGACATCTGGGATGAACTTTTTTGACTTTAGAGGGGGGTTGATGAAAGGGGATTTTGTAACCTCTAGATATGATAGATAGTACCCACTGGTCTCTTGTTCTATTTTGCTAGGCTTTTGGGTACAGGGAAAGTCTTCCCCCGACTGCCTCCAGAGGTGAGCAATCGGACAACCAGTTAGGGATGCTGGAAGGATTTGGCAGAGAAAGTTTCTCTGTCACCCTGATTTTGTGGTGGTCCTCTGCCACGAGGGTGGAGTTTGCCATTGTTGTTTCCCCCTCTGCCCCTGGGGGAAAAATCATGTGTGTCAGACAAGAGTCCCTGGGACTTCCGAAACCACATCTTTCCACCCTTCTGACCTTTAGGATAAGGTCTGTTAGGAGTGGAAAAACAGACTCCCACGGCAGAGAGTGTCTTGCCTTCCTGCTCGCACCTGGCAAGTGTGTCTTTCACCTGAGGCCCAAAAAGTGAGGAACCAAAGGGAGTATTTGTGAAGGACGCCCAAAAGGGTTCCACAAACTGACACAGCCGCAGCCAAGCATGCCTCCCGAGAGCCACTCCTGTACCTGCGGCTCTGCTCGCTCCATCGGCTGCATAGGAAATCAGCCTCATGGAGGAGTTGACTATAGAATTAAGAGTCACAAGCTGGGAAGCTATTTTGGCTGATGCTCTCTCAGCTGTAGAATCTTGTAGGGTGTCTCCAAGCTCTTTTAGGAGATCCCTTTGAAGTCATGTAAAATGAGAGAGATAACATTCGCTTCCCATATCTGTCTATCGTCCTAGACTCTTTGTTTGGTGGATGGACAGACAAAGAAGTTTCTGCCAACTCTTTCTTGGTGGCTGCTGCTACCACCATGGCATCAATTGGCACACCTTTAGAGAGAAATTGTTTGTCCTGTGGGGTTATGAACTTATCTGGTCTCCTCGGAGTAGGTTCCACAGAATCCAGAGCTGACCAAGCCTTTCGAGCCACTACAGACATGAGTGGATCGAAAGGTGGAGACACCCAGGAGGTGGAGGGTCAGAAACTGAATGCCTCCAGGTATACAGACTCATCCTTGGTAGGGGCTAGGAAAGACCAGCCACCCCTCTGCCTAAGCATTTCAAGGATATCTGAAAAGGAAACATCTTCAGAGGGGGATCTGGGGGACCCTTCAGATTCATCCAGGTCTGTATCTGAGGTGACAGACTCAGGGGAGTCTAGGTGCTTCCTCTTACACTTCTTCCAAGGAGGCTCCTCTGAGTGATCAGGGGAGGCCTCGGAAGAAGAAGAGTCACCCAATGGGGTGTCCTGGGGCATGGGTTCCCTACGCTTCTGGGCAGGAGGAGGAGCAGAGGTTGGCACAGGCACCACAAGAGAAGGGGCCGATGGGGTTGATAGTAGGGCTGCTTCAGGGGACAGCACACTCTGCATGACCTCGAAGGCATCATGATCCCGAGGCAAAGAAAGCTCCGGCTCCGAAGAGACGGGAGTCCTTCTCCGCATCGAGGGCGAAAGCTCTGAGGCCGATGTGGGAGCCGAGATCACCTGCACCAAAGCACCAAGAGGGAGAGCAGGGCCGGACAAGGGACTGATGCCACTTCCTTCCTTGGAGCCTACGAGTGAACTTTGGCGCCCAGATTCCTCGATGGATGGAACAACCGAGGTGATCGGAGCCGACGGAACCGAAGAGGAGGTGATCGGCACAGTCGGTTCTACCATCAGCAAGTCCATGGTCTCCTGCTCCGAACTAAGTGTAGTCGGAGGAGGAATGGAGATGGAGGTGGATGGAGCCACAACCTGCTGAGGTGGGCTGGAAAGTAATTTTGCAAGGGCCTGTGATTTAAGCAACCTGCTGACTACTCTCTCCACGTCTTGATTCAATAACCTGGAGGATCAAGAGGAGTGGGATGAAGAGCGATGACTGCATTCACTTCCTAATAAGGGTGACTGTGGCACCGAGCGGATTGGCTCCAATAAAGGAGACCTTGCTCGCATGTGGCTCCGAGATAGCTCCAAGGTGGCAGTTGGAGCTGAGGGAGGAGATGACTTGTCGATGCTAGTCGGCACCGACAAACTTGGTTCTTCAAGCCCAGGAGTTGGTTCCGAGGATGGAGCTGACGGCTTGACAGACTTAGAGGATTTCACTGGCTGAGAACCTTTAGCCAGGGAATCCTGTGGTTTCAGTTATCCTTGAAGGATTAATTTGTTTTTGCACTCCTGTAGGACCTTTGGACTAAATGCATGACAGACAGAGCAGGAGTCATGCAGGTGCAAAGCCCCTAAACAATAAACACAGCTAGTGTGCCCATCTGTCAGAGACATTTTCTGACAGCATGAGTCACACTTTTTTTGAAGCCAGAAACTTTGGCCTCTTTAGACATGTTACACTACTATACTAAAGAAAAAACAGTTTTTTTTTTTTTTTTTTTTTTTACAGTTAAGGAACAGAAAGGAGAGCCTCTAATTTAAACGGCTGTCCTAAAGGGGGGGGGACATTTAAATGAGCTCAGGGGAAACAGAAGGCCTGCGAGATATGTAGCGACGACCAACAAAGCTACAACACACACAAGAAAGGTGATAAGGGATAAAGAACTATATCTAGACAAAAACTTGACAAAATGTAAGAATAAACAACAATTATAATCATAGAAAAAAACTATACTAAGCCTGAGCCAGTAACGAAGCAACCTCGCAGCTGAAGCAGCAAACGAGATCTGGGTAGCTGACGCTGGGCATTCTGGGATATGAGTTAGCCTTGAGCCAGTAAATAGCTCTCGAGCTATAGAAGTAGGCCGAGTCGGAGCTGAGGATCGGCTCCGAACCCAAACAGCAAGAACGAAGGCAAGATGGGACAACTTAACATGTAAAGGATTACTTCAATAACATTCATGAGTTTAGAAAGACTGCTGTTAAGCAACTGTTTTTTGATAATGCCAGAGCACAAAAATTTCTAGCTCGACACCTCAGGCAACAGGAAGTAGGAAGTGCTGTCACCAAACTTAGGGAGCCTATAACAAGGAAGATAAGAGATCCTGTAGAGATACTAGAAACACTTCAGAAATTTTATGAAAGTCTGTATAAAGCAGACATATATGGAGATCAAGAAAAGGTACACACACAAATGTTTAGAGGTAGATGAGGGTCAATTACATAGGAGGAGATGAGATGAAACTGGTGATGCGTAATCAATCAACAGAAAAGATGGTACTCCTGTGGGCGTTTGGTAGCTAGGAGGGGAAAAAACTGAAAGATCTCTAAGGTTTTGCTGAACAGTATTTTTAAGAGGAGGTGACTCACCAACATCCTGGAAGAAAGCGGTGGAGGCTGTAATATGTAAAGAGGGTAAATATCCGTTAGATCCACCTTCATACAGGCCCATTTCAATCCTAAATCATGATTATTAAGTGTTTATGTCTAGAATTGCTAAAAGAATGTCAAGAATATGCCAAAACTTACTGATGATCCAGAGGGAAGCTGAATGTAAGAAAATATCATTGTTGGCAGGTCTTGATGCAGGGAAGCATTTGACAGAGTAAGCTGGCAATGAAAGCATTTGTATTCCCTGATAAAATTATAAGTTGGATTTTCTATGAGGGATATGAGGCAACAATTAAAGTGGGCGAGTTTCTCTATAATAATTTATGTTTGAGCATAGGAATGAGGTGGGGTGCCCTCTTTCCCCTTTGTTATTTGCACTATAGAACCAGTGACAAAGAAGATAACAGACTCAGAAATGCAAGGCTATAATTGGTATGATAGTCAAGAAAAGCTAGCTCTATAAATAAATAAATAAATAAAAATTACACCTGTTAAAACCAGTAAAAGACATTTCAGTGCTATGGAACATTTTGCAGTGGTTTCAAATCTTTTCGGGATACAAAATTAAGGAAGCTGAAACAAAGGCAACAGCTGTAAATTATGCACTCACACACGTATTGGTTCAGCAATATCCATAATTATGGGGACATGATAAAATGAAGTACTTAAGAGTATGGATTAAAAAGTATTTTTGGTGTGGCAGCTAAGGATATGTGTAAAGAGACTAAAAATATAATACAAAATCTGAGAAACTGGAATCTCTGTTACATGGATAAAGATAGCAAGATGCAAGCAGTTAAAATGTTTTTAGTCCCTTTAGTTTTATACACAGATCATGTACATTTTTATCAACCTGAGGAAACATTGTGGATAGCAATTAATGTGCTGAAGGATTTTATCTGGGAGGGGAAGACTGCAAGAGTCAAGTGGGATAAGCTTATTTTTCCAATTGAACATGCCAGTTTGGAATTACTTGATTTGAAGGGGTATTTCAGGGCTATACAGTTAAGGCTCCTGTACATATCACAAGCAGAAACCTATAACTGAAAGTGGAAAGGGATGCTGATGAAACCAGTGGGGAAGCTCAAGATACAAGGAGAGACTGGGATTTTGGATGTAGATCCTTAAGGAGAACAATAACTATGCAGATTACATTCATAAAGTTGCAAAAAGTATTCAAAGAACTACAGCCAACATGGGAGTGAAGAAAGGAGATTCTGCTGATAGGAATAACTGCAATTAGGGATACAGACAATAGGCAAGAGGGGATGGAATTTATTGGAGAAAACTGGTAAAGGAACCAAGGTATTGGGAGGAATTAAGACACAGAAAGGTAATACAATGGAAAGAGGCCAAGAATTTATTTGGACTGCAGGGTAGAGATTGCCATCCCTTTCAATGACTGATAAGAGTATAGGCAAAGAGAAAGAAAAAGGAGGCTCCTACGTGAAAGACCAGCAGTGATAGAGGTTTTAGTAGAATCTACAACAGCTGTTGTTAAAAAAGGAATAATTAGCAGAGCGTACAAAATATCTCATGATCACTATAAGAATAAATCAGTGAAGGTTAGAAACGATTGGGAAGAGAGACTGAATATACAATTTACAAAGAAACAATGGGGGATATATTTGTCTCCAAAATATGCAACAAAGTCTAGAAGATTTAAGATCTTTGCTTGGAGGCATTTACATATGTATTTTATATATCATGCAGACTCCAAAGATTTTTTTTCATACTAGAAGGGTGATGGGGACAAAAAAGCTAAGTGGGAACATATTCTGGGGGAGTGTAATGAGTTGGCAGACTTAAGATTTGGCCAACACACAACTACACGGCTAACAAGTTATAACCGCAGTGTCCATTTACTGTGCCAAAAGAGGAACAGACCAGTTTCAGCAGACCAGCACCATAAGCAGTCTTGTGCCTTAGGCTTGGGTCTGCATATTCCTGCCAAATGCCGATGCCTGTTGAATGTTTTTGTAATACTGATGAAGGCAGTGGTCTGCTGAAACTGGTCCACGTCTCTTCTGGCATGATAAATAAAAAGATTATGCAGTTATAACTTGTTGGCCAACTAACTGTGTGTTGGCAGTTTTTTGTTTTGAGCTGTTCTCTTTTGGCCTCTGCACTTTGCTGTACTTGCGCGGATAGACTGACTGTTGTTGGATAGACTTTAAAGATTCCCTACAAGTTGCTGGCAGTCATACTTTGTGAGCAAATTGCTGTAACTAAGGAAATTATTTTTTTTAGCTACAATATTGTATCAGAATTGTTCAGACATAGAAAGGCCTTGCTGAGTAATTATGGTGGCTGCCAAAAAAGCAATTACTAGAAAATAGAAATCAAAGCAAAAACCAACTTTACTAGAAGTAGTGAACATAGTAAAGACAAAACAATTGGAACTGGGATCTTTAGAAAAGGGTAGGAGCAAATCACATAGGAAAAATGGCAACTGTGGAGACAATACATGCAGAAGAGGAATGAGGTTTAAAAGAAGGCAGGATCCAAGTGAACTATGTAATGTATGACTGACAATCACTGGATGGATTACAAGTGATGTATAATGTTTGCAACTACAATTATGTCAGTATGGTTTGTGATGTATAATGTTACCAACTAAAATTGTCAATATGGTTTGCTTGCATTTATATAAAATTATGATTACCTATGTCATACATGGACAATTTAATAAAGATGTTTCATGTTAAAAGAAGTCTCTAAGCAAGAAGACCTGGAGAAAATATATTTCTTTTCTTTTCCTTGGACAGAAATATTCCTATATGCTTTTCTATCCTTTCTACTAATATCTAGGTCATTCTGAAGATTCAGAATTCCCCAAAGATCATTTTGGTGTCTTCCTTTTAGCCCAGGCAACAGTGGTTCTTCCTTCTTTTGGAAATGGCCAGGGGCAATTGTCACGAGCTGATTCACATACTGGATTTACTAACAAAAGATCATTGGGGTTTGATACATCCAGACCCCCAAAGTACTATGACTGTCTGCCTGGATGACAGAATTGTAATACTTTTTAGGCACCTTTTTGCTAAGGACATACAGTAGGACTAATGCAGGCAAGAAAGCCTGCTACTATAAAATTATATTATCAAATGTATAATGTTTTCTAGTTGGTGCCAAGAAAAGAACCATCAGCCATTCAGTGCTAGTCCATCTCTGGTTCTATAGAATTTGTGTATATTACTGCTTATGGCCTTGTCTTACTCTACAGTCAAGATTCGCTTGTCTGCCAGTTCTCTGCCCACAGATCCCACCCTTTCGATGCAACTTCATGTGGTGGGTGTTGCATACAAAGCCTCCTAGGAAGCTGGCAGATGCTCCTTGGGATATTAATTTTGTGTTAGAAAAGCCAACTCTTGCTCCATCTGAACCAGATCATCAGGCTGAACTGAAGTTCTTAATATGAAACACAGTAAGTGCTTTGGCCTCTGCAACGACAGACTTGCAAGCTCTTATGAAGATATATAACTTTTCAGAAGATAAGGTTTCCTTAAAATTAATAACCTTTCATTTATCCCTAAAATGATATCCAACTTTACTTTAAACCAATCTATCCATCTCATTCTTTCCAGAACCTTAAAATGAAATGTATTCCACACACTGGATTGTCCACACATCCCAGACAGAGCAAAATCTTTCAGAACTTCTGATCATTTGCTCACTTCTTGTAAAGATAAGAGAAGATACCTTGTGTTAAAACAGACCACTTCAAAATGGTCGTTTCGTGCAATTGCTTTTTGTTTTACCCACAATGCAGCAGTTCCAGATTCAGGCTCAGTCTACCATTCTAGATGTATTCTAGAAGCATCAACTTAGTCCTCTGTGCAGTTATACAAAGCACTGCAAATTAGATTTTTTTCTCCAGGAACAGGGCAGGACTTTACTACAGAGGCTACTGGACCCTCCATCCACCCGCCTTTGCCTGTCAGTTTAAGCTATGGTAATCTATCCGTATAGCTGAAGCTACTACAGCAGTGAACATTATGCAAAACGCAGAACAGTTGTTTAAGTAAACTTACCATAATAGTACATATTAAAATGATCACTGCCGCAGTAGCTTCTCCCTCCCTTCTGCTTATTTGTTGTATGCTTTTTAACCCAGGGTGTGGACTTTTTAATGTTGCATTCTCAGCATTGTCCTCTTAAGGCCTTAGCCTCCCTCTTTCAGTGTTGACATTAAAGTTTTGAAGACTTTGGCACCCAAACCTGACATTTAGTAAGCTCAGCTCAAGCTGACCAATAGCTTTGGAGCATGGAAGGTGCTGTGAATGCACTGGAAGCTGGCCGACTGTTACATACTTGCAGGATATTACCCATATAATTTAGACTACTGCAACAGCGATCATTTGAACATCTACTGTTGCGGTAAGTTTACGTATACAACTGTACTCTATGGCATTGAAATGTTGAAGCTAGGTACCGTTTACTTATATTCAATTATTTTTAAAACACCTTTATTAAATCACATATGACAGACATACATTAATGGAACAGAAAAACCATACTAGCATTTTTTTTCCATTTATATAATGCACATTTTCTTTCTTTGCAACGGTCATTCACTCCAACATTACATAAATTGCTCAATTCCCACTTTCCCTTAAAACCTCACTCCTCTTTCAGAGCTTTAATTTGCATGTATAATTCATACAAATTCCATTTATTTCCATGTAATTTTCACCATCCCTTTTAGAATAGTCAATACCTCAAAAAAAGAAATTATATCTTACCATAACGTTCCATCTGTGTTGTTCATCTTCTTTCATTCATCACTGATGGGCTTGGAACCGAGTCGGCCTTTTTACCAAGCTTGCGCCAGCCAAAAAACTCTTGAGCTAAGTCTCTACCCAGAATAGCCTTCTCACTGTTACCTCAGATCGGGTTTACTAGAGAAAAGGAAGTAAAGCCGAGGTCACTTCTGCGCAAATACCCTAAGGCACCACTTAGACCCAAAGCATCTCCCAGGAGCCTTTGAAGGGGAAGAAGGGTGGGAAGGGATTAATGAAAGAAGATGAACACAGATGGAATGTTATGGTAAGACAACTTCTTTATCTGAAGTTGTTAATCTTTTTTCCATTCATCACTGATAGGACAGAATCCCAAGCTACCTTGAGGTCCATGGGTGGCCCTTATGGAAGAACATTCCTGAGTACCATTGAGCCACAGGCAAGCTCTCCCTCTGGAGACCAAGTCCAATTTCTAATGATTGATAAAAGTAGCCCAAGTAGCTGCTGCGTTGATGCCATCCATGAAAGCCAAATAACAGGATGCCATAGATGTTGCCATAGATCTAGTAGAGTGAGCTTTAACTTTCTGCAGAGGTTTATTATTGAGGGAATAGATGAAACGTATGCAGTCCCTTAGCCATCTTGATAATATAACCTTGGAAACAGCCTCTCCTATTCTGGGTCCAGAAAAGGAGATGAAAAGCTGTTCAGATTTATGGATAGGTTTGGTCCTAAGTAAAATCTCAATTGTCTATGTATGTCTAAGGAATGAAGGCAATACTCGCCTCTACTGGCAAAATTCAGGAAGAACACTGGTAGATCAATGGTCTGGTTAATGGAGAATTCAGAAACAACTTTGGGAAGAAAGGATGGATTCGTCTGAAGTGATACTCTGTCTTTATGAAATACCAGATAAGGCCTCTTTATACACACAGCCTGCAGTTCCGGGACTCTTCTGGCAGACGTCATGACTAACAAGAACGAGAATTTCCAAAACAAAAACTTTAGGTCACACTTCACAGCAGGTTCAAAAGGTTTTTGAGTTAAAGATTGGAGGACTAGAGTGAGGTTCCATGGTTCCACGGGCTGTCTTGACAGGAGACCTGATATGAGAGGTCTCTTTGAGGAAGGCTTTGCATAGTCATAAAGAAATAAAGGAGTGCCATCTATACTACCGTGGAAATTGGAAATTGCCTCTACATGTACTCATACGGCAGAGGCACAGGCTCCATTATCAAAACACTTAGCCAAATATTGAAGCACTGCAGTGACTGGAGCCAAGTATGGGTTTAGCATGTTATCCTTCGACCAGCTGGAGAACCTTTTCCATTTAACCTGATACAGCCTTCTGGTGGATGGTTTATGAGAGGCCAGAATAATGTTTCGAACAGGTGAGGAGAGATTAGCTTGCCTGGCGACTAGTGGAAGTAGAGAAACCAAGCTGTCAGCTTGAGACTGGACAGATTTGGGTGAGTAATCAGATCTGGTAGAGGGTCCAGAGTCCACGGCGGGTATACTAGGTGAGGCCGAAGGAAGGGGAACCAAACTTGTTGAGGCCAGAATGGGGCTATGAGGATCACATTGCATCTCAACCGAAGAGCTTTCTTTAGAAATTGAGGAATTAGGGGGATGGGGGGATAAGCAAAAAGTCGTCCTGTGGGCCAATCGTGGATTAGAGCGCCCCTCAGTGACTCCCCCTCCGGGGGAAGTAGGGTGAAATACCTGCTGCACTTGTTCGACGGGGAGGTGAAAAGATTGCAGCAAGGCTGGCCCCAGTGGCTGAAGATTTCTGTCACCACCTCGGGGTTGAGAGACCACTCGTGAAGAATGAAGCTGCATCTGCTCAGTTTGTCCGCAATCACGTTGGAGCTCCCCGGGATATGCATTGCTATCAGAAAGATGTTGGAAGCTATCTCACACTGCCAAATTCTCATAGCTTCTCAACATAGGGAGTAGGACTTAGTTCCTCCTTGCTTGTTGATATACCACTGACATATTGTCTGACTGAATTGCAATTGTCCCGGAAGGAAGAGCTGAATGAAAGGTCTGCAACACTAACAGTACAGCTCTCAGTTCCAGAAAACTGATATGAAGGTGGGCCTCTAAGGTGGACCATGTTGCCTTGGACGGTCTTTCCCTTGAAATGGTCCTCCCACCTGACCAGGGAAGCATCCGTGGTCACAATGGTTGAGGGGATTGAAATGGGCGACTCCAAAGTTCTACGTCTGGTCTCATCCACAAAAGGAGGTCTTGAAAGCAGGAGATGGTTATGCGAATCTGGTAACCGAGGGGGTGGTAGTTTGGGAACCACTGAAAAAGGAGCCACTGCAGGGTCTGCATATGCAGTTTTGCTAGAGGTACTATTGGGATTGAAGCTGCCACAGATCCTAGGGCCTGAAGAACTTCCCTTGCTGAGACTTTTGTTTGAGAGAGTATCACCCGGAGTTAAAGCCTCAATCGATGGAGTCTGTGAATTGGGAGTGATACCAGATGGGACTGAGTATTGAACAGTGCTCCAATGAACTCTATTTGTTGTGTAGGGGCAAGGTCTGATTTCTCCCAATGTATCGTTATTCCCAACCCATGTCCACGGTGGTGCAGCGGTTAGCATTGCCACCTCACAGCAAAAGGTTCTCCGGTTCGATCTTCGGCTGGGGTGTCGTCTGTGCGGAGTCTGCATGTCCTCCCTGTGGTCACGTGGGTTTCCTCCAGGTGCTCCAGTTTCCACCCACATCCCAAAAGACATGCTGTAGGTGGATTGGACACTCTAAATTGGCCCTAGGCATGAGTGCGTGCATGTATGTGCCTTCTGTGGGAGGTTGGGCGCCGGGCTGGCAACTAGACATCGTAAAACTCCACTGCCAGTCATGAGCAGACAGGTGACCCGCTGTGGCGACCCCCAACCGGGACAAGCCGAAAGAAGAAGAAGAAGATCGTTACTCACTCACAAAAATTTTGCCAGTGAGAGAGAGTATAATGCAGTGCTGTTACCAGAAGATGCTCGGTGGGGGCAGTAAGGAGCCAGTCATCTAGATATGGAAACACCCGGAATCCCTTTAGTCTTTAGTGAGCAGTTACCACTGCCATGCATTTCGTGAACACTCTAGGGGCTGTAGAGACACCGAACGGCAGGGCACAGAATTCATAATGACTGGCTCCTAGTCGGAAACGAAGCAGACTCCTGGAGTGTTTGTCCATCTTGATGTGGTAATACGCATCCCGGAGATCTATAGAGCGCATCCAATCGCCTTCTCTTAAAAAGGGGAGAATGGACTGAACTGTGACCATCCGGAATTTGGTTTGGGTGACAGACTTGTTTAAGCTGCTGAGATCCAAAATGGGTCTCCACTCCCCTGTCTTTTTTGGCACCAAAAAGAATCTCGAGTAAAATCTGGATCCGCCCTAGTCTGGTGGGACTTGGTTGGATGGCTCTTTTTTGAGACAGCTTTATAATCTCTGAAGCTGCCTCTTCCCTTTGACTGAGAACGTCGGGAAGTTTTTTTGGAAAATTTGGTTGACAAGAAAGGGGAATGGTATAACCTCTGGTGATGATGCTCTGCACCCAATGATCGGTGGTGACAGATTGCCAGGCAGCTTGGTGCAGAGACAAACTAACCCAGACTGCTTCCAGAGGTAAGCAACTGGGCTGCTCCTCAGGAGTGCTGATAAGGCTGTCCAGAGAAAGAGTCCCTGGAGCCTTGGTTATGAGGACCCCCCCTCTGCCTCTATAGGGGCATCTTCTGAAATTCTTAGCCCCTCTGCCTCTGGGAGTATCATTACCACGTGCGGCACAGAAAGGACTCTAAGATTCCTTATGCCACATTTTTCCACTCCTCTATTTCCTAGAGAAGGTACTTTGAGGGTTGGAAAACAGTAAGCCTACGGCAGACAGGGTCTTTTTGTCTTGCTTGCATCTGGCTAGCATGTCCTTCACTTTGGAGCCAAAAAGGGACGAACCTTCGATGGGAGCATTCAGATAGGAAGACTTGAAAGGATCCCAGAGGTCACAAATGAGCATCCACGCATGATGCCTCATAATGATGCCTGAACCAGCTGCTCTAGCCACCCCTTCAGTCGCATGTGACAGCAATCTCATGGATGAGTTGGATATTGGTTCCAGGGTTGCAAGCTGCAAGGCCACTTTGTCCCCGACGTCAGACAAAGTACAGTTGTGTACACTTACCATAAATGTAGATGTTCAAGTGTATTCACTGTTGCAGTCATTACATTTGGGTAATCTGCTGGCAGGTTTCCCTCAGTCGGCCTGAATAAAGTCTTGGGTCCAGCGTCGGTTGCTGTCTCCTCTTCTATGATGTCAGCCAATGCCATTTTAATCAGTTTTTCTTGCCCCAGATGTCAGGTGCCCCCCCCCCCCCAAATGGGGAGCAAAAATATATAAACAAACAGTAAATATATAAATGCCCCTTATAAACATAAAATTTACCTTCAACTAAAAAAAATACACCACAAAGGCTTTTGAGTATAGTGAAGGAAAGAAAAGGTATAGAATGGGAGATGATGGGTGGGTAACCCAGACTGCAACAGTGAATACACTCAAACATCTACATTTATGGTAAGTGTACACAACTGTATTATGTTCTTCGTGTTTCACTGTTGCAGTCATTACATTTGGGTAGAATCCCAAAGCTATGGATGGGAGGATGGAAATAAACAGCATAAGGAGCAGCTATAACACCCTGCAAGACTGCAGTGGCAAAGCCTGCCCTGGATTTAGAGAAGAGAGGTAAATGGTAATGCTTTGTAAATGTATGAACAGAGCTCCAAGTAGCAGCTTCTAGAATGTCTTTGGTTGGGACCCCTCTGAGAAAAGCTGCTGAAGAAGAGGCAGTCCTGGTGGAATGGGACCTGATCCCCTTGGGCACAGGTTGACCATGGTGCAAACAGCAGAAACGAATGCAGTGGCTTATCCATTTAGAAATAGTCTGCTTTGATATAGCCTTCCCCTCTGATCCTGCAACAAATGCTACCAGTAGTTGCTCAGACTTTCTTAGACATTTTGACCTGTTTAAGTACAATCTTAGTTGTCTGTGTACATCCAATGAATGCAGAATCCGCTCCCCCTTGTTCTGCGGATTTGGGAAAAAAGTTGGCAGGTGAATGGTTTGGTTAAGAGCCACACTGGATACCACCTTAGGCATAAAGGAAGGATTGCTCCTGAGGGCCACCCTGTCCGGGTAAAATATAATGAAAGGCTCCACTGCTATGACAGCCTGTAGTTCTGAAACCCTTCTAGCTGAAGTGACTGCCAAAAGAAAAGCCGTCTTCCAAGAAAGAAATTTGATATCCACAGTAGCTGCTGGTTCAAAAGGAGGTAGGGGTGAGTTTTTCCAGCACAAAATTGAGGTCCCATGCAGGAGTTGGCGCTCTCCTGGGAGGCCTTAAATTTTTGGCCCCTCTGAGATACTGTTTTAGCAGTGGATGAGAAAAGGGAGGAGGCTCTGTGTTGTAATGAGCCGAGATGGCAGAAGCATGGATTTTTATTGAAGAAAAAGATAGGCCCTTGTCAAGCATCTCAGTTAAGTATTGCAAAATCTGAGGACTATTGGGCTTTGCTGTGTCTATTCCCTGTGATTAGTTCCAAGCACAGAATCTCTTCCATTTATCAGCAGGAGATTTTCTAGAACTAGGCCTTCTGGCTTCCAAAATGACATCTATCACAGGTTTACTGAGAGATGTGGTTTGAATAATTAGTTGATTAGCCATGCTGCAAGATTCAGAGTTTGGAGCTGTGTGTGCAGAATTTGATAGCTCTGCTGAACAGCAGGTGAGGTGTCTGAGGCAAGTACCACGGAGGAAGGTGTGACATATTCCTTAGAAGCAGATACCAGTGTTGGCGAGGCCAGTCCGGAGCAATTAAAATCATTTTTGTTTTTTCCTGTATGACTTTTAGTAAGACCTTGGAGAGTAGAGGCAGAGGGGGAAAGGCATAGGCTGATAGGTTTTTCCAGCTGAAGGATAGACCATCCACTTTAAATGCTTTTTTGTGATGAGTTCTCGTACAGAATTTGTCCAACTGATAGTTTTGGGGAGAGGCAAATAGATCTATGTCTGGGCTTCCCCATTTCTGTTTTAACATGTTGAAGATTTGTGGATCCAGTTTCCATTCATGCGGGTCCATAAGATTTCTGCTTAGGTCGTCTCCCAGAGTATTTTGCTTTCGTGGCAGGAATTGAGCTTGAAGATGTATTTGGCAAGTCAAGGCTGTGTTCCACAAGGCCATGGCTAGTCTGCAAAGGGGGTAGGAATGGGTACTCCCCTGCTTGTTTATGTACCACATAACTGTGGTGTTATCCGTCTTTATCAGTAGTTGCCCATAAGTCCTTGAAGGCTGTCAGAGCATTCTGAACAGCTAGCATTTCTTTCTGGTAGATGCAGATGCATTTGGTTTGGGCTCCATTTGCCCTGAATGCATTTCCCTGCCAGGTGGGCCCCCCCAAGCATAGTCTGATGAGTCTGTAGTTAGGGTTTGGGTGGCAGTGGGTAGAGTGAATGACAGTCCCTTGTTTTGGTGACATGTCTCTGCCCACCAAAGAAACTCCTGTTGTAGGCAGGGAATGAGAGGGATCATTGTTTCCAGGCTGTGACAATGTTGACTCCATAAACATTTTAGGTACCATTGAAGTTTCCTCATATGCAGTCTCGCATATGGAATTAGTAGAATGCAGGATGCCATGAACCTCAAAGCCTGCAAAATTTGTCTTGCAGTTTGTCTTGCAGATAACTGGGTTTTTGTTGCAATTTGTTTGAAGTATGTTGTCAATTGCAGTTGTTTGTCTGGCGTGAGGTAAGCTATTTGGGCAGTTGTATTCAAGCTTGCACCCAGGAATGTAATTATTTGAGAGGGTACCAGTTGTGACTTATTTTCGTTTATGGTGTACCCTAGGCATGCTAGAAGCCTTTTTACAAACGCCAGATGTTGAAGAAGAGTGCCCTTGTCCTCTGCCTGAATGAGACAATCATCCAGATAAGGATAAATTTGAATGTTTTTTTTTGTCTGCAGAATGCAATTATGGTGTCAGGCACTTTGTAAAGACACTGGGCACAGTAGACAAGCCAAAGGGCAGTGCAGAGAATTGGTAATGCAAAAAGCCTGCTTTGAAGCGGAGGCATTTTCTGCAAGATTCCCTTATTGGGATATGCAGGTATGCCTCATTTAAGTCTAGAGTTACTAACCAAGCATTCTTGCCCAGCATAGACAGTAGCTGTTGTAAAGTCAGCATTTTGAAGTTTTGAATGTCCAGGAACGTGTTCAGAATCGATAGGTCCAGTATTGGACTCCGAATGGGTCTCAGTAGAGGCCTACGACTCAAAAGTAGTGGGTATCAGGGGCTGCAAAAGCACCTCACTGAGTACCGGCGACTGGCTTAGGAGAAGCTTTGTCGTCGGTTTTGGACCTCAACGGTCTGTCTCTGTCTTTTGCTTTGCATTTTTTGTGAACTCCAGTAGTCGGATTGATAACAGACGACATTTCAGGGTAGCTAAATCTTGAACCAAAATATTTAGAAGCAAAAATATACCGATGCTTAATAGTGCGTTGGTTAAATTTAGCACAAAACCGACAGCAAGGCATGTTGTGGTCAGGGCCTAGGCAAGGAATACAGTACAAACGAAAATCCTTATGAGGTATTTGCTTCCCACAAGTAATGCAATTATTAACTTTTACTGACATCGGTAAGGAGCAAGAAAAAGTTTCCTCAACGGGGTACTTAGCTTTAGTTTGAAGACTTCGGTTCTGAAACTCGAAAACAAAAATTTCAGGAGTCTGCCGACTGGCACTTGCGAACTGCTTCTGCTTTGGGCACCACACGGCAAGACAGACAGATTATAATGGCGTCGGCTGCATGTTTTATACCTCTGATAACCTGATGTCATGGAAGAGGAGACAGCAACCGACGCAGGACCCAAGACTTTGTTATTCAGGCCGACTGAGGGCAACCTGCCAGCAGATTACCCAAATGTAATGACTGCAACAGTGAAACACGAAGAACATCTGTCCAGCGAGCATCCCAGAGAGTTTGGAGATCAAGTCCCTCTGGAGCCTCGTAAAATGTACCAAATAATTCAGGGACCATATAGCAAAGGCCCCTGATGCAAAAACATGCTTCCCCAGTCTGTCTACTTCCTGGGACTCCCTGTTGGGCAGGGGGACAGCAGGACTTTCCTCAGCAAAGTCCTTTTTTGTGAGGGGAAAGAATTCTATCTGGTCTCTAAGGAATTGCCTCAATAGAATCAGGGTTCTTCCAAGCGTGCTGCACGACAAGCTGGATGCGTTCATCAGCAGACGGGTTCACCCAAGAGGTAGAAGGCCCTGCACGAAAAGCCTGCAGGAACATAGACTCCTCAGACGAAGGATTGGAGGGCTTCCAGTCACCTCTCTGCTTCAACATTTCCAGGAAGGAGACATCATCAGAAGGTGTCATGGGGACCTTTCACCATCATTGTAATCCATGTCTTCCGTTAAGGACTCCTTGGGCAAGTCCATGTGCTTCCTCTTGCACAACTTCTGTCGAGGGGGCTCCTCAGTGGGGGGGTCTCTGAGGAGGACTCAGAACAGCAGGGGAGCTTGAACAGGGGTGGCCCTGCGGCTCCTCTGCCTGGTGTCCTGGGAGTTGCTCTGTAACAGGTGCAGCTCAGGGGAGTGAAAACTGGGGTTCTGACATCAAAGAAGTGCCAGAAGCAAGAGCATTCTCCATCGCACGGAAGGCAGTCCCGAACAAAGAGGGATGAGAGCCCAGAACCGAGAAAGACAACCTCAGGACCAGGGTCACACTCCACTCTGACGAACCCTCCCCCGCAGATGGAGCCTCAAGCAGGATAGGCGCAGAGGATGGAACTGAAGAGGGAGGCGGCTCTGTACCTCGGGCCTACATGCCTGTCCACCAATCCCCAGATTAAGGATGGACTGGTTCAGCAGGAACTAAAGACGAAAGGGATAAACTCGGAGCTGGAGTGAGAAGCACTGTAGATGCAGAGGTGATGGGTTCCAAGAAGGATGTCAGAGCAGACTGCTT
The DNA here is from genome assembly GCF_019279795.1 of Protopterus annectens. Lineage (NCBI taxonomy): Eukaryota > Metazoa > Chordata > Ceratodontiformes > Protopteridae > Protopterus > Protopterus annectens. Next base: position 1,140,517,309 of record NC_056741.1, on the reverse strand, counting down.
CGGAACCGAGATGGTTGAAGGAGGAGTATAAGATGGAGTCTGTGGATAAGACAACCCAAGTCCTGCAGGTGGATGGGTCTTAGAAAGAGAGGGGATCCACTTGGCCAACAACAGCTGGTCTACAAGATGCACCACGTTGTGTACAGACAGGCTGTTGGTGGATCTAGTGGATACTCCAGATGTGGGGTCAGGATATTTGATGAAGGGGCTATACACTTGGCCCAGAAACGGATCTACGGAAGGGAAGTATTGGGTCCATGGTGCAAGGTCTGCCGGCACCGAAGTCTCTAGTTTCGAGACCAGAAGTAAAGGGGTCAAATCCAGTGAGGTCGGAACAACGCTCGGTGCCAAAGTGGCACTTAGAGCCGAAAAGGTCAGTTCCAAAATGGAAGCTAATGGAGTAGTCGAAGGTGTGCCCTGAGCTGAAGTAGCCATGGGTGCCAAAGTCAAAATAGGCGAATTAAAGTCTATGATCAGTGCCGGAGGCAGGACCGGAGCCGAAAAATTACAAAGGTTTCAAGATGGTCGGAGCCAAGGAAGACGAAGCCACAGAGGCAGATTTATGCAACGAAGATAACCTTGGAATGTTTGATTTCCCAGGTTTGCTTTGATCACCTGATGGTGAATAAGGAAGAGAGTGGGATCTCTTTTTGTCCTTCGTAGGAGGGGTTGAGACCTCCATCACAGAAATGGCCTTTGAGAAGGAAGACTTGATTAACCTTTTCAGAATGAGTGTATTTTTGCGCTCATTAAGAGTGCGTTGACTGAAACTCTGACAAATGTCACACGGAGGCTGCACCGAAAGGTGGGACACTCCCAAGCAGTACACACAGTCATCATGAGAATCACTATTACATAATTTGCCCTTACATGAAGTACAATGCTTAAGACCTAAAGTACCCTTATCAGACATCTTGCTAGAAATGACACCACAAGCCAACTGTATAATCCAACTAGAATAAAGTGAACTCCATTCAAAAAAGTCACAACAATAACAATACACTGGTATGTAGAGAAAAGAAGGGAAACACCTGAATAAAAGTCAAAGTGAATAGGTTAAACAGGAGAGACAATACCAACAATGGTAAGGGATGAAAGGCCGTACCAACAATGCTACTTGAAAGTTTAAAAGTTTACAAACGGTAACAATGGGTAGAGAGGGAAAACAAGACTAAATAGAAAGGAGACTGGAAATACTAATCACCTAATAAAATATGAAGATATCCAAAATTTTCCACACAAATATCAAAAAAGTTCCACTTAGCTGAGAACTCGGCTGAAACAAGGCTTTATGGCAACATGGCAAACGAGATCTGGGTTAACAGGGAGAAGGGCATTCTGGGAAGAGACTTAGCTCAAGAGTTTTTTGACTGGAGCGAGCTTGGCAAAAAGGCCAATTCAGTTCCGAGGGCTCGGAACCAAACCCATCAGTGATGAATGGAAAGAAAATTAACAACATCAGATATACAGTTATTTCACATTTTGATTTTAATTTTCTAGTAATTGCTTTTTTGCCAGCCAATAGAATTAAAGTTAAGGCCTTACTATGTCCAAGCAGTTCAGATCCTACGTCCCAGCTCAAAAGGATAATTTCCTGAGAATTTTAAGTTGGTTGCACACTGAACAGTAGCTTAAATTTCAGCTCTCCCAGTGTGAAAAACTGAGAAAAGGGAACCAATGAAATTGTCTTTCTGGGTAAAATTCAGTGACTGGCTAGTAAGTCCACTGCCTGGATACCACCAAACAAGAAATTTGGAGAACCTGAAAGAAAATCTGCCACAAAACGAGAAGATACAACAATGGCTGGGAAGAATCCCGCAACTGTTCACCAAAAATTAGTTCAAGCTTCAGCTCTGGCATAAAAGATGGTTTCCAACAATTTAGCAAGAAAAAAAATCAAATGTATTCAGATGTGAATGAAACACTGAATATATCAAATAATAAAAGCTTTAACTGGCTACTTAGATAAAATGATAAAAATACAAAAAAAAGAAGCTGAAATGAAGGAGAGTATGAGGCTTTTCAAGAAAATGAACTCACTACACCAATGTCGAAAACGTTAAATTTATTACTTTTATTAGTGTTTTCTAACATTGGTGTAGTGAGCTCGTAATGTTGTACTTCAGTCACCTTGTGGAGTTATCTACAGTTTGCTCGTGAGTGTATTCAGCTTTTCATGAAAAGCCATTAAAAAAAAACAGAAGGCAGAGCATGAAGAAAAAATGAGATTTTCTGCTGTACAAAAGAAACTGGAAGGAACACACTCCATTATTTTTATGAAAGCAAAAATAAGCAACTGGACTGGTGTTCCACATCAACATTTGTTACTTGAAAAGCCACAAAGAATGTATGCCCCAAATCTAGCCATGACACAGCAGACAAGACCAATATTAGTAAAGATGCAAGCATACCACCAGAAAGTAGATTCTGACAAAACTGTAGCAGACAGGAAAAGTATTTAAAAAGTACAGTTGTGTACCTACCATAAATGTAGATGTTCGAGTGTATTCACTGTTGCAGTCATTACACTTGGGTTATCCTGCTGGCAGGCTACCTGCAGTCAGCCTGAATTCCAAAATCTTGGTCCGGCATCGGTTGCTGTCACCTCTTCCCTGACGTCAGTGCGCCAGGGGTATAAAAGATGCAGCCAATGCCATTTTCTTCAGTTTTTCTTGCCCCAGATGTCAGGTGCCCCCAAAAGGGTAGGCTAAAAAAACATTGCTTATAAAAGCATGCACTAAAATAAACAATACCTTCATCTACAAGCAAATACATCACATAGGTTGTATAGGCTAGAGAAGTACAGATAAGTCCCAGCAAAGAAAGGGGGATAGTGGGTGGGTAACCTGGACTGCAACAGTGAATACACTCGAACATCTACATTCATGGTAGGTACACAACTGTACTATGTTCATCATGTTTCACTGTTGCAGTCATTACACTTGGGTTGAATCCCAAAGCTGAGGTTGGTTGGCTGGGTCTAAATAGAATTAGGAGTGGCTATGAGGTCCTGCAAAACTGCAGTGGCAAAGCCTGCTCTGGATTTAGAGTAAAGAGGTAAGTGGTAGTGCTTAGTAAAAATGTGCACTGAAGTCCAAGTTGCAGCCTCCAAAATATCCTTGGTTGGTACTCCTCTGAGGAAGGCTGCTGAGGTGGCTGCTGCCCTGGTAGAATGTGGTCTAATGCCCTTAGGCTCTGATTTGCCATGTTGTGAACAGCAGAAATGAATGCAGTGTCCTATCCATTTTGAAATAGTCTGCTTTGAGATAGTCTTTCCTTGTGATCCTGCAGCATATGCCACTAAAAGTTGCTTAGTCTTTCTGAAAGCTTTAGTTTTCTCCAAGTAGAAGCGTAGCTGTCTGTGTATGTCCAAAGAATGCAAAAGTCTCTCCCCTTTATTCTGTGGGTTTGGGTAAAAAGTAGGCAAATTAATGGTTTGGTTAAGAGCCACACTGGACACTACCTTAGGCATAAATGTTGGGATTGTCCTTAGAGAAACCCTGTCCAGATGGAAGATAATAAAAGGTTCCACAGCCATTAATGCCTGTAACTCTGAGACTCTTCTTGCTGAAGTTATTGCTAGCAGCAGAGCTGTTTTCCATGATAAGAATTTTATCTAAGCTGTATTGGCTGGCTCAAAAGGAGGCAGTGTGAGTTTTTCCAAGACAAAATTGAGGTCCCATGCAGGTACTGGTGCTCTCCTTGGAGGTCTTATGTTTTTGGCCCCCCTGAGGAACTGCCTAAGCAATGGATGTGAAAAAATAGGTGGGTCTGTATTGTAATGAGCTGAAATGGCAGAGGCATGGAGTACCTTCTCACGGCGCCTGTCTGCTTAAACCAGTGTGTGCCATGAGAAGATACAAATTTCAAGCCGTTACCCCAGAGTGCCTTCCACAAGCGAGACAAATATTCATGCAGATTTCTACTTTACCTTAATGCAAAAAGTGCTGAAATCGTAACTAAATGTGTAATTTACCTTCTGTAGTTACGATTCAGTGTGTTTTTACATTAAGGTAACATTTAAGTTTTTGAAGAAAATCGGGTTTGAAAGTTCTTCATAAAGCAAGTGGTGGCAGCCAATCGGATTCTTGAAATCCAAGCTGCCACTTGCATAATGCCTCCACCCCCAAACTACATTTATTTTCTTTTGTCCAGGAGCAGGTATTTTCTTTCTTTTTGCAAAGATTTGGAGATTGCAACTGCTGCTGGATCCTCTATTTTATTATCGGCACTCTAGGATTTCACCGATCGCACTAGCAGTTACCGTTCACCTGGGTTTTTTTGTTTCTTCCGGTGAGCTCTTAAAAAAAATTTTTTTTTTTTTTACTATTTTTATCTGTTTTTTCCCCCCTTCCCATGCCAGGATGTCCTTGTTTACATTGTCATGTAGTCTAATATGTAAGTAGTGCAGAAGCTTTCCGTACCTGAAACCACTGACCAGACTAACTACACAGAAGAGGCACAGTGAATCAAATCGCGGAATACACCTTTTAATCCTCTGCCCTAACTGGAAAAGGCTGTTAGAGGCCAAGGATGACTTTTGGCATGGCACTCATGCTCTGTGGTCAAATATCCTTTTGTTTGCTATGATTTCCACGAATCCTATGAAATATGTCACTTTGCAACTAAGATAGAATGAGTTATTTAACAAGTAATATATCAGTGCTTGGAAAATGGTCTTTTCAGTACAGGTGCAGATCACCATTTATATTATCTACAGAACAGCCATTAATTTACCCCAGTAATCTACATTAATATCTTAACTAGTAAGATTGTAACAATTATTATTTGAATATAGATTGCAATGTACTCATTAGATACAGAATTTTTATACCTAATTATTTTATGCACACATCGGTTAGGACAGAATAACTCTTGAAAGGAATTATTTTCAGAAAATTAAAATAATGTTCTAGTACTGCATGCGTGGATGCATGATGCAACCATAAAGACATTATAATACACAGGCTGTAGTTTTACAAAAAACATAGTGTAGATATGAATAGCTGGAGTACAAGTCTCAATTTCAGTGTCAGATCTCATAGCACAGTCACAGTGATATCACAAGCAGTGCGGTTCAGGTATAGACGGAATTACTTCAAGCTTTCCTCGTATATTTTTATATATTGCATTGTCTATCAGCTTTGCCCGACATATTCTATTAATAGGAATGTGACTGAAAGTGAATAACTCTCATGTTAATGTCTTTCGGCTTATCCTGGTTAGGGATCGCCACAGCAGAACTCCGGTCCACTAATGATTGGCAGTGGATTTTGTATGGTGCTGAGTTGCCAGCCTGATGCCCAACTTTCAAAGAATCACCCACTTATGCTGCAAACTCCACACAGAAGGCGCTCAAGATGTTACTGCTCACATTTACATATTACAGCTTACATATTACATTTAGTTGTAAGCTCTGACCCTGGGCATGCTTACGAAGCATACAAAGCTGTCTTGCCTTTTCACTGAATTCATCACTCCTTTATGTAGTAATACATCTTCAGCTACATATCTTTATCTGGTTACCACTGTTCTCCCCCTGCTAGCTCAATGAAGTCATGTGAATAAGCTGCATCCTTTCCAGTCTTATCTTTTGCAGATGTAATTGAAACTGCTTTTTTAGATATTGGAAAAACAGTGATGATTTTCATTGGTGTTTTCTTTAAAATACAAGGTCGAGCAAAGTCAGTATGATTGCTAAGTGACATTGTTGATGTCAGAAAATATTTTGTATAGCGGGTAGACTTCTGTCTCTTGAGTACGAGCATTTAAGTGTTAAATACAAACATTTATTATGCCGTGAATATGCCCCCCTTTCCACTGCTAGTGGTAAAGTGACAGTGTTTTTCTATGTGCATAACAAGGTAGTTCCAGACAATTTATTCCCCTAGTTTTTAATAGATGATTTTTCAACTCTTTCTGGCAGTCATTCAGACAGCATGTATATGGCAATAGTGATCCCGCTTTCTTGCTGTAAACGGAATCTGGTAATTTTCATGAGTAGTCAGTTAGTGGAAGCAGAACACGCATAGCTTACTTCTTCAGAGCAAACTGCTTTGCTTATGTCTTTTTTTTATAAGGGTGTTTAAAAATGTGGCAAGTCTGATGAGTATTGTCTGTAACTACCGAAAGAATGAACATCTACAGGCATAGTTCAAATAGCAAGTTATGAAACAGAGCTGTTTTCAGAGACTAAGGTTTAATGCAGTCTAAAAACAGCGTCTGGACATAATGGGGACAGAATGCAGATAACAGCAGCAAAGTATGCAGCCAGTTTATAGTCAATTCGGAATAAAATAGAATAATTTGTTAATTGTTTCAGTGTATACGTTCTGCACTCTGTGGCTTCCTTAGCCTTCAGTTTGTAATACTATAGACATTTTCAAAACTTACTTGCAAAGAATGGAGCAGTATGCAGCTATCAGATGGAAATCTAATGAAATAAGGGATGTGCCTCATTTATGACCATAGCGAATGTGCCAAATGCACAAATAGTTCTGCTCTCTCTAATCTCACTTTACATTTTTGTTTCAATAAGGAATGTAGTTACAAGCGAATAAAGAAAGAAATCAGGAAATATGTGAACATTGTAATACTGAAGCTGTGTGCCTGCATTATGCCAAATATAGAATCCTCCCGGCAGACGTAAAACGTGTATCAGAGGTGATAGAAAATCATTCCTACAAGTATCTGTAATAGATCACTGCAGGTTCATGTAGGTTAGTGTTCATGAAATCTGAAATGTGTTGAAAATGGCAAACATGGAAGATACTTCATCATTCCTAAAGGGTTTCCTCCTAAAGTTACTAGACCAAGACCGAGCCTTGATTAAATGCAGCATCTAGCATTATTTCATGATTCAGACACTATGCTATTTAACAGTTTTCTCTGTGCATATGTGAGTATATGGATATATATGTATGTACATAATGTACTTAGACACACACACACACACACATATATATATATATATATATATATATATATACACACACACACATATATACCTTCCTAGACCGAATTTGAATTCATATTTGTATCTCTCCTAAATTATGCCTATATTAGCTAAGAATGATAAGGTGTCTATAAACATGGGGCAGGTGCTACATTGCCTCAAATTGCAAAGTATAAGTACGCTCAACATGTCTTCAAAGTGCCAAGTGTATATAGGCCCACCACAGAAGGAGACAGAACAACTGTGAACCCATGATGTAGAAATTGGTGAGGGATAAGTAGTGCTATATGGATTTGGAGAAGTTTGGTGATGAAGTTGGGAGACAATGAAAGGATAAACAGGTTAGCTTATTAGATGGATCATCCAGATAAGTTTGACATTTCTGCTGGTCTTATTGCATTTCTGATTATACTCAATAGTTGCTTGAGTGAGATAAAGGTTATTACTTGCTGACTACTACCAGCATGGGGGTACTATATATTTTGGGCATTTTTCTTGGTTTTGTCAGTCATGTAGAATTTAGGTGGGAGGAAGAGCTCAGTAATATCTAATTGTTATACTACTTTACTGAATGACTCGGGTCTTTTCCTTACTAATGATAATGAGTCTGTGTTACATAACAGCTGCACAACGTAATATAATGAATGCCTATTCAACAGGTTCTGTGGAGCAATTATTACCCGTGTCTTAGTATGCTTAGTTATGCAGTATTGAAATGGACGTCATTAGCACATTACCAATAAGTGCAGTTACAATTTATCACCGAGTCATTATCACTTTTTAGGCCAAACTCTCAGCAGCTGTCACTGTTATTCACATAAGTAGAAGTCGTTGTCACATTGATGAATGCACAAGCCAACTTTGGGTTTTTCTCCACTTGGAGTCATTGCAAGCCACCCCCACACCAGTTTATTTCTTTCATTTTTACAATTTCAAGAAATGTAACAAATATATGAGGCAAAATCTGGACATAGATATTGTTCTTTAGTTACTCAAATAGCAGGATTTGTGCTAGAATGTATTTTAGGAAGGGTATGAACAGATATGGTATTATTTGACTTGCGTCCTCTGTGATTTGCCACAAAACCACAAATTTTATAAGAAACATACCACAACTATGAAGCTAAATCTGGAAAGTTGAGTGTTATGCAACTTCCTACATTCTTACACATAGCAACACACTCACATAGGAGTAGTAACTACTACTTATGCATAATTCACAATCTTTCATGTATTTTTCCAGTCCATCAGGGTAGATGACAAGTACTGTTTTACAGTTTACAGTGAAATATTTTTTACAGAAATTGTGAGTAGATTTTAGACTTGTTACAGTTGAGATGAAATAACACACCATTTGCAATGTTAGGCTCTAGATTTACTATCCAATCCCATCATACCTTCACTTTTTGGGGCATTTCAGAATATCACGAATGTAAAACATAATGAAGCACCTTTTTAGTGCAGATCCTCATATGTCATTATTATGTATTATGATTATTATTATTATTACTACTTTTTGTATGTTATGCATTTTTCCTTTCATTGAGAATGGAGTGTCTGGTAAATAGTTTTTGCCAGCTGTTTCAATTTAAGCTTCAGTTCTTCTCATTCTGCTTGTAAGCATTCTCATTAGGACTTCAGTTATGAGAACTATGACAGTTTCATATTTGGTGAACAACTTTGTTAGGGAACATGTCAGCATGCTAAGTGGTAGCGCATTACTGTCCCAGAGACCGTGAGGTAATGCATATGATATACATGCTATGCAGGATTGGTAATATGCAGATTGTGAGAAGAATGGAAAACACCCATGACCAAGTAAGGAGCAGTATGGCAAGTAAAAATCTATTATGAAATGTGTTGTGTAAAATATATTTTTCTGAGTGTGGCAAATAACTGTGGTAAGGAGCTGGTGAAGATGCTGAGAAAGAACAACTGTTTCAGGAGAGTGCTACCACATACAATCTAATATGTCAGTGACCATCCTGCAATACTTCTTTTTTTTAATCTGCTTTTATCAGGCATGTGTAGAGTTTAGATGACAGGAAGGGCGTAGTAATACAGAACTTGATCCCTTGGGTCCATTGCTGAATGGACAAGTAAAGAGAAAAGGCATAGGTATGGCAGACTGCTGACACTGAAGGAGGTCATGAGACTGCAGTGGTATTAGCTGTCTGAGTGGGTAGCCAGCAGAGCTATCTGACAGATCAGATGGCCTTGCCTACCACTGAAGTCCCATGCCTGTCCTGGGTTCATTAGTGGAGTGGCGGTCCTTACCTTGCTTCTTCTCTTTACATGTACCCGTATGTTGGCTACACCAAGAATGTGTATATTTACAATCATTTGTGTCTGCATGGTAAAACAACTGCTTCTGAATGCTGTACACGTACATGTATCGGTCTTGTTAGGACTCATTTTATGGAAATTATGATTTTTTTTCATATTTTGGTAAATAACTTTGCAAGGGAGCATGTCAGTATGCCAAGTAATACCTCATTTTGAAGACGGTATAGATAGTTCCAACATGGTAAAAGAATGGTGCCTGTATGTTGTACTCATGTGCAGATATCAAAGTTTGTTTTGGACTTGGGTTATGGAAATTATGATTTTTTTTCATATTTTGGTAAATAACTTTGCAAGGGAGCATCTGAATGTGCCAAGTAATACCTAATTTTGAAGATAGTATTGCTGGTTCCAACATGGTAAAAGAATTATGCCTGTATGTTGTACAGATGTGCAGATATCAAAGTTTGTTTCGGATTTAGGTTATGGAAAATATGATTTTTTTCATATTTTGGTTAATAACTTTGCAAGGGATCATGTGAATGTGCTAAGTAATATCTCATTTTGAAGACAGTATTCATAGTTCTAACATGGTAAAAGAATGGTGCCTGTATGTTGTACTCATGTGCAGATATCAAAGTTTGTTTCGGACTTAGGTTATGGAAATTATGATTTTTTTTTCATATTTTGGTAAATAACTTTGCAAGGGAGCATGTCAGTGTGCCAGGTAATACCTCATTTTGAAGATAGTGTTACTCCTTACAACATGGTAAAAGAACTGTCTGTGCACTGTACACACGCACAGATATCACAGTTTGTTTAGTCTTGTACGATTATGAAAATTATACATTTACAATACTTCTCATTATTATACTCATATCTTTGCAAGGGAACATGGTAATCACACAAATGATGCATCATTCTGAAGCTGACATTCAGATGCACAACTTCTACACTGATATGTAGCCTCTGTCTTTTACAGGTGAAGAGATATTATGCTTTGTTTATTTATCAATTATGAGAAATAATATATTAATCATATTTCTGTGAATATCTCAAGAAAGGAGCATCACACTGTAATGGTTAAGGTATCATTTTAAAGCTGACATTCATACTAACAAATTAAATTCAAATTGTATGGGTCTGCATGGTACATTGACCAAGCTATTGTGCTTTGCTTTTCCAAAAAGGTAATAAATATGCACAATATCAACATTCCTTGCCAAATATTTAATAATGACTTTGATATGCACTATCAACATTTACATTGTTGGAAAGGTCAGTGTCTGCTGAACAACTTTTGCATTTACATTTTTAGTCTAGCTCTTATAGTTAAAGGGTTATGAACATTTGTTTTCTGTATGGTATTAGAAATGGATTTTCTGAAAATGAACTCAGGCTGCACTGTTGTTCCTATGGTGGAATTAAGCAGGCAGCTTTTTCAGAGCTTCAGAGTGACTGAGTTAACTAATGAGAAGGATAGGCCTTTGTCCAGCATCTCAGTTAGATATTGTAAAATCTGAGGAATATTTGGAACAAGCGTGTCAATTCCTTGTGCCTGGTTCCAAGCACAGAATCTCTTCCATTTTTCTGCATAAGATTTTCTGGTGCTGGGCCTCCTGGCCTCCAAAATAACATCCATAACCGCTTTAGAGAGAGGTGTATTCTGAATGGTTACACTATCCGCCATGCAGCTAGATTTAGAGTTCTGAGTTGGCTGTGCAGGATCTGATTGTTTTGTTGGGTCAGTAAATGAGAAATTTGAGGCAATGTCCAGGCTGGGCCTAGGGACAAGCTCCTTAGGATTGGGTACCAGTGTTGGCGTGGCCAATCCGGGGCAATCAGTATCATTTGTGGCTTCTCTTGTCTGACCTTTAGGAGTACCTTGGGGAGGAGAGGCAGTGGAGGAAAGGCATATACTGTAAGGTTGTTCCAGCTGAATGACAAAGCAACCACTTTCCATGCTTGTTTGTGATAAGTCCTTGTGCAGAATCTCTGAAGTTGGCAGTTGTGAGGGGAGGCAAAAGGATCTACGTCTGGGCATCCCCATTTCCTTGTTATCATGCTGAAGATTTGTGGATCTAGTTTCCACTCGTGAGGCTCCATGAGGTTTCTGCTTAGTTCGTCTGCCACAGCATTTGTTTTTCCTGGCAGGAATTGTGCTTGCAGGTGTACTTGGTAAGTCAATGCTGTGTTCCACAAAATCATGGCTTGTCTGCAGAGGGGGTAGGAATGTGTGCCCCCCTGCTTGTTTATGTACCACATGACTGTGGTGTTGTCTGTCTTTATCAGCAGCTGTCCTTGAAGGCTGTCGGGCATTTTGTACATCAAGCATCTCTTTTTGATGGATGTGTAGATGCCTTTGGCTTGGGGGCCATGTGCCCTGAATACATTTTCCTGCCATGTGGGCCCCCCAGGCATAATCTGATGCATCTGTTGTTAGTGTTTGCCTGGCTGTGGGTAAAGTGAATGGCTGTCCCTTGTTGTGGTGACAGGCCTGTGCCCACCATTGAAACTCCTGCTGCAGGCAGGGAATGAGTGAAATTAATGATTCCAGGCTGTGGCAATGTCGAGTCCAAACACTTTTTAGATACCATTGTAGTTTCCTCATATGCAGTCTTGCATATGGAATTAGCAGAATGCAGGAGGCCATGTAGCCCAGAGCCTGCATAATTTTTCTTGCAGATAACTGGGTCTTTGTTGCCATGCTTTCAAAGTAAGAAGTCAGTTGCTTTTGTTTGTCTGGTGTGAGATAAGCCATCTGGGCAGTTGTATTTAAGCTTGTACCCAGGAATATTATCTCTTGAGAGGGTACTAGTTTTGATTTCTTTTCGTTTACTGTGTACCCTAGGCAAATTAGTAATCTTTTTACAAACGCCAGATGCTTTAGTAGAATGTCTTTGGTCTCTGCTTGAATAAGGCAGTCGTCCAAGTAGGGATATATTTGAATTCCTCTGTCTGCAAAATGCAATTACGGGTGCCAGGCATTTTGTGAAGACCCTGGGCGCAGTAGATAAGCCAAAGGGCAGTGCAGAGAATTGGTAGTGCATTGAGCCAGCTATGAATCTGAGGTATCTTCTGCAAGATTGTCTGACTGGGACATGCAGGTATGCCTCTTTGAGGTCCAAAGTTACAAGATAAGCCTTCTTGCTCAGCATGGGCAGAAGCTGCTGCTGCAGAGTCAACATTTTGAATTTCGGAACGTCCAGAAAAGTATTTAGAATAGACAGGTCCAGAATTGGTCTCCATGCTTTGTCCTTTCTTGGTACTAAGAAAAGTCTCGAGTAAAATCCTTGTCCCTGCTCTTGTTGTGGCACTGGCTGAATAGCCCTCATGTCCATGAGAGATTAAACTTGGTTTTGTGCCTCTGCCCATTGATTGTGTGGTAGGTCTGGCATACCTTTTGCCTTTGGAAGGGTGTGAAAGTGGAACCTGTAGCCCTGAGAGACTATATTTAAGACCCATTTGTCCTGGGTGATCATGTGCCAATTTTGTGAAAAAAAGTGCTAGCTTTCCCCCTAAAGGTGCTGCCAATAGCTAAATGCTTGGCATTGGCAGAGGGAAGTCATTGGGACTGTTTCCTATATGGCTGTGATTTGTCTTCTCTGCTTTTGGAGGTAGAAGCACCCCACTGTTTGGGCCTGTATGAGCCCTGGGGCTGTTGTCTGCCTCTAGGGCGTCTGTATCTGCTTCTTTGTGGCCTGTCTGACATGGGAAAGGACCAATTCTTAGAAGGCCAGTTCCTGCTAAATCTGGGTGGCTGTACCTGTAAGAAATCCTTCACTGCCTGCATAGACTTAGCTTTATCCTCCACTTTTTTCAACACCTCTTCTGCCTTAACACCAAAGTATCGTGCTGTAATGGAGCATCCAATAATTTTGCTTTAACATGATCAGGAAGAGTCTGTTCCTTTAACCAAGCATGCCTTCTAATGACAGAACCTGTTACAGCGGCCCTGCAAGAGGCCTCCAATGAATCATAACCACATTGCAAATTATGTTTTCCCACTTGTTCAGCTGCATGCAATAAATCCTGCAATTCCTTGTTCTCAGAACATTCAGAATTTGTCAACATTTTCTGTTTTAACAGATACATAAAATATTGCTGATATTTTAAGCATATGAAACTAAAGCCCTTACAGCTAAGGTAACAGAAGTGTAAACTTTTTTTCCCCCATCTGTCCAGTGCCCTAGAATCGTTATCTGAGGGGGCAGGGTTTTTTGCAGTAGCAGCCTTGACCCATTTGGGACCCTGAGAAATAGTTTCTGGGTCAGCAGCAGGGTTTTTATATAGAAATTTATGAGAATCTGGAACCCTGCTGTACCTGTCTGGCTTAACAGGTGCAGGAGGTAAAGGGTCGGGAGACGGGCCGGACTCTGAAAATACATCATCTACAATGTCTAAAACAGGAGGAATAGCAAGAGGTCTGTGCTGAGGTAGCAAAAGAAAGTCTCTGAGCCTTTTCTTAGAATCTGAATAATCTTGGCTCTCCCAGTGGAAATGCTCCCTCATGGTATGCAGGGTTTCCCCAAATGAGTAATCCTCTGGAGGAGAAGCTGAAAGAATAGATTCTTCAGCATCAGAATCCTCATAGGGAGGAATAGAGTATCCCTGTTCTGAAGAGGAGTCAGAGGAAATGGAAACCTGATCAGAGGAATCATATTCAGTGTCTTGCCTAGGCCTCTTATCAGGAGGGGGAATGGCAACCCCTGATCAAAATAATTAGGTCTTCGGCCATTTTGAGCATCTGTTTCTTAGGCATGGAAGTTTGTCCTGGAGAATGCTGTACTTGTTTCCTTGTCTTTAAAACTGTTTTAGTCTTTATCTTGGATGCTGAAGTTGGCTTGATATAAAGCTGTGTAGGTCTGAATACACCCTCAGAAGCCAATGCCTGCTCAGCGGCTCCGGACCCATCTGAGGGATTAGTTTCCGAAGACCCAATACCTTGAGTATCCCAGAGGCCTAGTTGTCTCAACGTGGGAGTCGGAGGCAGCCTGTGGCTCTGAGGTAGCGAGTGTCAGGGGCTGCGAAAGCACCTCACTGAGAACTGGCGACTGGCCTAGAAGAGGCTTTGTCGTCGGTTTTCGACCTCGGATGCCTGTCCTTTTCTTTTTCCTTGCGCTTTTTATGAACTCCGGTCGTCGGCTGTTCCGACGGCATTATGTAGTTAAACCTTCGGCCAAAGTAATGAAAAGCAAAATCGTACCGACGCTTAATAGTGCATTGGTTAAATCTAGCACAAAACCGACAACTAGCAATCTCGTGGTCAGGTCCTAGGCAAGGAATACAGTAAGAATGAAAATCCTTATGAGGTATTTGCTTCCCACAAGAAATACAATTGTTAACTTTTTCTGACATCGGTGTGGAGCAAGAAAAACATTTCCCCAATGGGGTACTTAGCTTTATAGAAGACTTCGGATCTGAAATTCAATTTTGAAAATCTCAGGAGTCTGCCGACTGGCACTTGCGAACTGCTTTTGCTTCGGGCACCGCGCGGCAAGAAAGACTGAAGAAAATGGTGTCGGCTGCATCTTTTATACCCCTGGCGCACTGACGTCAGGGAAGAGGCAACAGCAACCGATGCCGGACCAAGACTTTGGAATTCAGGCCAACTGCGGGTAGCCTGCCAGCAGGATAACCCAAGTGTAATGACTGCAACAGTGAAACACGATGAACATCTGGTGATAGCAGTGTTTGTGGAAAATGATTATTCACTATATATATATATATATATATATATATATATATCTATGTTGTTGTGTCTTTCGGCTTTTCCCGGTTAGGGGTCGCCACAGCCGAACTCCGGTCCGCTAATGATTGACAGATTTTTTACGTGCCGAGTTGCCGGCTCTGATGCACAACCTTCAACGAAGGTACGCCCATTCACGGGGGTCTCCACACAGAAGACGCTCTAGCTGAGAATCGAACAGGACGTCTTACTGTGAGGCGACAATGCTACCGCAGCACCACCACCGCAGTCACTACACACCAGGCAGAAGTAAATTTGCTCTCCAATGTTTGACAAAGTACTCTCTAGGGATTTTTTTTTCAATTTGTCAACTCATTACACTCCCAAAACATGTTTCTAGTTGCGCCTCTTTTCCCCATCATATCTCCCAACATCTATCTACTGGAGGAAAACTTCTTTGAAGTCTGCAAGGGGTTACAAATATTCACATGAAAACACTTCCAAACAAAAATCCTAAACCTTCTGGACTTTGCTGCATACTTGATACATATCCACCCATTACTCTCTTGTATATTACATTTTCCAGTCTCTCTTCCCACTCTTTTCTAACCTCATCTGATTGATTCTTATGGTTATCATGCGATATTTTATATGGCCTAATTATCCCCTTTCTTTTTAACAGCAGCTTCTGTTTTAGATTTTACTAAAAAATGTATCAGAGCAGTACTTTCACTTAGGACTCCCCTATCCTATTCTCTTTGCTTACACTCAGATGTCAATCCCTGGGCAGGGAAAGCAGTCTCCGACCTGCAGTCTAAACTTCTTGACCTCATCCCACTCTATCCGGTTATAATTATTTGCTCCCAATACCTTGGTTCCTTTGCCAGTTTTTTCAGTAAATTCCATCCCTCTTTTGTCTATTTTCTATGCCCCACATGCAGTCATCCCTATTTGCTAAATCTCCTTTCTGCCTTCTGTTCAACTTTATGAATACAAAGTCCAGTACGGTTATTATTCACATGATAATTTACATCCAAAATCAACTCTCCCCCCTCCAGACTTTATCATCCCTTTCTGCTTTGAATTATAAACTTCTGCCGGTGTTATGTAAATGAGTATTTACTGTGCAGCTCTAAAACATCCTTTCAAATCACACAATCCTAAACCACTGTGTTCCATTGGGAAGACCAACTTATTCCACTTGATTCATGCCCTTTGTCCCTCCAACAAATTCATTAAATTCTCTGTTATTGTCCATGACTTTTCCTCTGGTAAAAATATTCCCGACCTGTACATAAAAATAAAGGGACTAAAAGCACTTTCACTTTATCTTACTATCCATAAGCAAGGATGTCCTGCTTCTGTTTTTGTATTTCTTGTTCAGTTTCTTCCCACATATCCTTAGCTGCCATAACAAATGCCTTTTTAATCCATACACCTAAATGCTTCTTCTTTTCAAGTCCCCATAAATACAGCTGAACCAATTCATAGGTGGGCACATAATTTACAGCTGTAGCCTTTATTTTATCTTCATTAAATTTTACACCCAGAAAAGACCTGAAACCATCTCTAAATGGTCCACAACACAGGTACGTCCTTTTCTGGATATATCAAGTACAAAATATCTGCAAATAAAGCTAACTTATTCTGATTAGAAATTCAAGGAAGTAATTGGCATGATGAGTCCTTTATTTTCTTTGTCAATGGCTCAAAACATTAAACAAATAAGAGAGAGAGAGGACCCCTTATGTGGTTCCTCTGTTAACACAATGTCATATGGAAGAGGAGCCACCATACTACCTCTTGCCTCCAATCCTTCACATATCCTTATTATTATTATTGTATCAGGGAATGCAAAGGCCTTTATTACCCTACTCAAACTCCAGCTTACTCTGTCAAATGCTTTCACTGCATCAAGACACACCAACAGCAGCAACAGTGTTTTTTTTCCTGCTTCATTCTGGTACAGCATTGCTCAATGTTATCAAATGTTTGCCTCCCCCACCACATGTAAGGCAATCCATTTGCTTATGTATACTTTTATAAAATTGTTTACTCCTTCCAGTTTCTCTTGTAGATCAAAAATCACAGGTTTTCTCTGAGTGCTGTTTTGTAATCCTGAAATCGTTCTTGAGAAAAGGCATCTTCAGACAGTTTTCTTCATTTGAATTTCTCATTTCCACAGACTGATCAGCTCATCTAAATGGCTACTTAAAGCTTCTTCTAGCTTTCCATCCTTCAGTTATTTGATTTCTGTCCGTCAACCTAGAAATCCCAACTGCACAAAGCCTATTTTCAGTGGAGGCACAGGAAGAAAAGCTCCAGCAAATACAGTTAAGATGCTCAAGAATTGAGAGGCGGAGCCTAGATAGCTAACAGAGCTGTGAATTTTGAGAGCTCCAAAAACTAGTATAATAATATAGGAAAATTTTATTATTTTCAAGTTTAAAACATCAGAAATCAATAGATAAACTATTAAACTACATAAATATCAATTTTGGTGGAGACGTACAAAACTTTTCCTGTCATGTAACTTGGAGATGTATTGAGTCACTGAATATGAACAACTCGAGGAATTCTCATCCAGATGCTGCTTTGAAAAAAGAACTGCAATTGATGATATCTACCTGACAGGAAGGATCTTTGAAGATGGATGGCTTTAAAAATGACTTGGAAAACCTCAAATTAAATTCTCAAAAGCAGACTAATACTCTTCAGGAACTACTACAGCAACACCATACACAATAACAAATATAGAGACTTCTCTAAATTACACTGAAGGGAGACTCAGAGGGGAAGAATTCCAAAAATAATTTCTGCTTAAACAGAATACATGGTTGCTAAACAAAATAGAGGACTTAGTAAACAGTGAAAGGAGAAACATAAGGAATTTTGTTCTGCCTGAAAACACTAAAGGAGAAGGCATTATTTCATTCTTAACCTGGATTCCTGAATTTTTAGACTTGGAGGGACTTCAATTTGGGATTGAAAGGGCCCACACAGCACTGATGAAACCTGCTTGTAACTCAACAAAATACTCCACCGAGATCCATAGTTATAAAATTTCTTTCATTTCTGTACAAGGAACTAATATTAAAATCTGCTTGGAGAAAAACACCCTTAAAATTCAATCAAAGCCTGATAAGGTTTGACAATGATTATTCTTCCAGAATACTAGAACAAAGGAAAAAAGTCTGGCCAATAACAAAACTGTTGAAACAAAACAACATTAAAGCACAGCTGGCCTTTCCAGCCAAGATAAAAATACTTTTTGCCAGTGAGATGAGAACCTTTAATGACTTAGAAGCTACTATATTCATCAAAAACAACAACATAGTGTATATATCCCAGAAGAAATGGAATGAATAGCCCATACTCTTAAAAGAATAAAAAACAAATCCTTGGACTGATGCTAGAAAGAAGAAACAAAAAAAATGATTCCAAGATAGCTGTCCTAAAAAATAACACTTGTAACTACATCCCCCAAAGTATCACTGATATGGTACATCACTTGTCATCTGTTTTTATTTTAAAAAAGGAGGGTTTCTTAAACAACTGAGAAACAGTAATGATTTATTCAGAATGCTCAGAGTCCAGTAATTCTTCACAAAAAATGGTAGGTCAAGATGGGTTACTTCTTACATTATATAGAAGCCAAACAAAGCAACATATAATATAAACAAAGAAGTTTCTATTCCCCTACTTGAACTCAATGAATACTAATCTTGTTCATTTTCATTGTTTTACTTCTAATAATTTAAGTAATTAACTAATTCAACAAGGTACCATTTATCAGAGTTCAGACTCAAATGTAACAAATTAATATCATATATAATAGCAGTAACAGTAGAGTGTTTTGAAAAAAAATGCTATCATGGAGACTAATGCCTTCTTCAGTTAAAGTATGATTTAGAAATGTCATGTATATCCTGGTTGAATAATAGTAGCAAGCTCTTAACACAAATGTCATCATTATTCTGTCTAAATATAGTTAACATCAATTATGGCATGTATCACAGCTACAAGTGCTGTTTGATCAATCCTGATATGGTGTGCGTGGATCCAGCCACGTCTGGCAGCTAGCACAAATGTTATTATTCTGTCTAAACATAATTAATATCCATCATGGCAGGTATCATAGCTTTGCTGTTTGATTAAGCCTGACATGGTGTATGTGGATGCAACTGTGTCTGGCAGCTGTTATCTGTTGCCGTTTTTGTCTCAGGGAAGCTGTGGGTTGCGGCTTGTGATAGAGGTTTACTGATGCTTGTGTATTAGGAAGAGACATTTGGTGTTTTAGCCTAGATCCAGGGCAAAGGGGTAGATAGAACTGTGAATTGGGATAGTTTGGCAGATAATGGTTTGTTTGTACGTCTTCTGAGTGGGAGGGCTGGAGGAGTGTGTTGTCTGTTGTTGTGGTGGCTTGTTGGGAGGTTTTTTTTTTTTTTTTTTTTTTTAATCTGTTTGCGCTCTGTTCTTTTCCTGACTGCTGCCTCACTGAAACGGAGGGAATTTAGGCTCGAAGATGCAGTGAAGTGAAGCTTTGCTTCAGGTGCATCGTTTGCGCTCTGTTTTTTTCCTGGCTGCTGCCTCACTGAAACGGAGGGAATTTAGGCTCGAAGTTGCAGTGAAGTGAAGCTTTGCTTCAGGTGCATCGTGAGCCTTTGGTATGCAGTACACAGACACATTAGCAAAATAGATGCTCCCAGTTTGCTATGGTAACAGAGACAGAGTGACGATAATGCTTAATGGCTCTATGGAGCCTCAGAGATGATTCTCAGCAATGACATTTTTAGTTTTAAAAAATATATATATAATAAAAGGGCTGTTTTAAACCACATGTACACATATTGATGGTCTCCCAACACTTTGTTTAGCTCTAAGTTGATTCTTGATAAAAACACACAATAGCTCTGTAATGTATGATTTTAGTAAATCTAGACATAAAATATGTAATTGTCATATAAGATAAAGCAGTCTGCTGAATTTAGATATTAAAGACAGGATTTAATAATATGGGCTTGTGTATAATAACACTATTGTCTTAACTTGTCATAAATGGTATACACTACATTGAACATCAAGGGGAAGCATAATGATTTTCTTATATAAGTAAATATGCATAACAAGTCATGTAATTGCTTTAACTTGAATTGTAGTTTTTGTAACCAGTCTTGACCATATACAATGCTTAAGTGGTTACCAAGGTAACTAATGTTTTATAGATGACATCAAACTGACAAAGTTGTTTAAGAGAAACAATAGAAGCCTGAACTTGAAATGTGACAGAATGTAACAAACATATTCTGAACAAATAGTATTAAACTTACAATAGACAGTTTAGTATTAAATTGACAATAGACAGTTTAATAACATGGGCTTGAATATAATAAGATCTTTTTTCCTCTATACCATATGTAACAGGGATGAAAATGTTTGAGGATGAGGTGTTTCAGGATAAAAATTTAACTCATAGAGAAAAGGTGGTTTGCACAAGCTTGATGGAAATGGTCTTAAAATATAATTTTTTGCTTTACAATGGGCAATTTTTTAAACAAATCCAAGGAGTGGCCATGGGTGCGACTTGTGCACCCACTTTTGCTAACCTTGTCCTAGCTAACTGGGAAGAAACATACATCCTCGACTCGATCTTCTCTACTTGTTGGAGCCTATATAGGAGATTTATAGATGATATCATAATCTTTTGGACAAGGGGTATGGATAGATTTGAAGAATTTATGGACTACATTAATGGGACTACTGACTTTCTTAGGTTTACATATAAAATTTCTGAAAATAATATTCAGTATTTAGATTTAGAAATATACAAGTTAAACAACTTTCTACCAACTAAAGTATTCAGGAAACCCACTTATTGTAATTCATATTTACATTTCAACAGCGCACACCCTGCTCACTGTAAAAGAAATATTGTGAAAGGACAATTTGTTAGAGGATCACGGATGACTAGTAACACTGATGATTTTATAAAGGAGTGTGATTTATTGGAAAAAATGTTTCTGGAAAGGGAATATCCTAAAGATTTTATTAAAAATATAAGACTTGAAGTAGAAAAGGTAGACTGGATCGATATAAGCCCATTTTAGGAGAAAAGGAGGTTAATAAAAATTATGAGTTAGGAACGAAAGGAATAGATCCCAACAGGGAATATCAGCAAGCCCTTGTTCTGGAATATAATGCATTAAATAATAATACTAGGATCTTCTTCTTCTTCTTCTTTCAGCTTTTCCCGGTTAGGGGTTGCCACAGCGGATCATCTGTCCGCTCATGATTGGCAGTGAAGTTTTACAGTGTCGAGTTGCCAGCCCGGCGCCCAACCTTCCACAGAAGGCACACACATGCACACACTCACACCTAGGGCCAGTTTAGATTGTCCAATCCACCTACTGCATGTCTTTGCAATGTGGGAGGAAACCGGAGCACCCAGAGGAAACCCACGCGACCACAGGGAGGACATGCAGACTAGAAAGAATGGGAAAAGTTTATATCCCTTACAGACTTAGAAAGCCTCCCTGAGGGTACACCCAAGATAGTTTTTAGGAATTCTGTTAGTATAAAAGGCATTTTAGAAAGTAGGAAGGACCATCACAAAAAGGGTGGAATGGGTAAGAGAAGAAAAATGGGCACCTATAGGTGTGGGAAGTGTAATCAGTGTGAATACATTATAAATGAAGAAAAAATTTTTTTAGAAAGTAGAGGGAGGTGGTTAAGTAGCAAAGGTTTTTTTAATTGTGAATCCAGGAGTTTAGTGTATCTTGCCACGTGTGAAATGTGTAACTCCTTTTATTTGGGTAAAATGGAGAGAACCCCTCAAGAGAAGAATATACGAGCACATTTAAGATATAACAAAAGGGAAAGAGACAAATGCCCTATATAAACATTCTAAGATATGTGAGGGTTATAAATTTCATTTTTTTGTTTTACAACAAATCAAAAGTGATATCAGAGGGGGCCCTTAGGAGGACACAATAGGTTATAAGGAACTACGGTGGCAAATATCCTTGGAAGCAAACAAAACCCCTGGTTTAAATGAGTATGTATCCATTCTTCCACTCCTAAAAATTAAGAGCAGCTAAGCTATAAGATATTGCAATAAAGATGATGTAATATCTAAAAATAACAGAAGGTGGCACTGTTGGATTGAGGATTACACTCTCTTTAAACAGAAGAATGCTTTAAGTTTTATAAGCTATTTAACTTACGTGGTTTTTATTTAATTCATTTATTTTTTAATGTGGTGTTTTAAGAGACTTTTGATTGACATTATGACATGAATAGTGATTTAAACATTTTTAAAAAAAATTGTTTTATCAAATATGATAAAGTTTTAGAGGAAGTGAGGTAATATTGATTATTATTATTAATGAGCCCAATGATGTAGGATTTGTTTATTTAAAATGAAAAGGTTGATTCTATTGGTCAAAGGTTTTAATGATTTGTATAAAGGTGTTTAATGATTGCAAATTTTTATATCTGATGAAGTCCAGTTAAAAGGACGAAAACGTGAGTGTGGTAAAGGCGTTCATGCTACTGTCGTTTGTGGCGAATTTACATTAAAGTTTTTGGCTATTTTATTCTCTCTCCTAGCACTTTGCTCTCTTTGTTGGTTTATTGAATATAATAAGACTACTGTTTTAACTTGTCATAAATTACATACATTATATTGAACATCAGCGGAAAGCATGATGATTTTCTCATATAGGTAAACGTGCATAACAAGTCATATAATTGCTTTAACTTGAATTCTGGTTTTTAACACATTTTGACTATACATAATACTTATGCTGTTACCAAGGTAACAAATGTTTTATACATGATAAACTGACAAAGTTGTTCAAGGGAAACAATAGAAGCCTGAACTAGGAATGTCACAGAATGTAACAATCACATTCGGAACAAATAGTATTAAATTGACAATAATCACTCATTTTAACCTTTGCTTTTTATAGAAAATAGAATGTTGCCATTTAAATATAAAAACTTTCAGTATATGCCATAAAATGGTAATTTATGAATATGGAAAGGGAACTTGTAATCATTAAATCACAATAAGTGAATTTGTTGTTTTTAACCTATAATTTCACTCATTTTATAATAAGAAATTACAGATATAAAAATCATTGTGTGTAGGAAATGGGGGGGATGCACTGATAATTAAAATGCACTAATTTTCATCAATGTTTACATAAAACAAACTTGATGCTTTAAATTAACAAAGTGATTACTTAAATGCTGGTAAACAATGAAATATAACTTCTGATATATCCAGTAAAATACACGGTATTATAAACATTAGGTATAGATATTATTACCATCTATTTATATTAAGTAATACGTTTTGAAAGACTTCATCAATAAGGGTGAATATGTTAAATAACTGTGTGCTATAATCTTTACTGAGGTTTTACATATGATACATCCTACTTTACTATGACTGAATTGCTTGTCATCTTTCATGTAAATATTAATTGCTTATACAATAAGTAGATATTTACATTGACTTAGAATTCTGTCTAATCTACAATAGTACTGTATCTGTTCAAAATATAAATATTGCTTATTCTTATTACAAATATTCTCCATATGATAATTCAATTTATGGACCTCAGATGTTCTGGATTGTCAAGGTACAAGTGATAATCTGATGGACTTAGGTTTATCTATCAGATTAGGAGTGATTTTCATTCCATGGCTAGTGCAAATCTTAGTTTTGTTAACATTTATTAATTTAAATTTATTTCACAAAAACATTTTTAGTATGCCTGATGAAAACATTACTTTATTGGTAAACACTCAAAAGTATAAAACTGATAATTTCCTTTAAAAGCTCAAACATATAATTTATAGTTAAAGGAAAATGTTTAATAGTCACAATAAAACAAAAGATAATATAGTCTAAATAACCGAAGATGGATTTAACTTTATCTTTAAATACCAATGGTTTAAACAGTCCTAGCAAGAGATCAAATCTACTGAAATATTTAAAACTGAACAAAGCACAAATTGTCTTCCTTCAAGAAACTCATTTCAAAACAAATGACAATTACAAATGGAATCCTAAGGAACATATGATATTGGCGCAATCCAGTTATAAGAAAGACAAAAGTGGTAACAACTTTATGGAAAACAAACATGATTACCCAGAAATCATAAGTATGAAAACAAAGAAGGCCTTATGGCATTAGTAATAGTTAAATATAATAACAGAATATGGACCCTAGCCAATCTATACTAGTGCCCAGGCATTGGATCAGGAATTGTTAAAAAACACTTGGATTTCATTTCTAATAATTATAAAGGCAACTTAATATTAGGAAGAGATTTTAACTGTATATTTGACAGTTCTGATACTCCAAATAAATGACTGCTGCGTACATCTGCTGTATCAAAAGCTTTAAACAAGTGGGTAGAATAATTTCATCTGGTAGATACTTTCAAATTTACAGATAAATCTTTGTTTTCCCATCAAGATCACAGATTTGGTACCCAAACTAAAATACATAAAATATTTGCTGCCCAGGACTTGCACTCTAAAATCAATTTCTCAATCACTCCCTGCCCCTTTTTAGACCACAATTCATTGATACTAAAACTTCAAAATGGGTACAAACTATTAATCTTTAACTCCAGAATTCCAACATATATAACTAAAATTAGAGAGTTCAAACCCTGGTTATTATCTGAATTACAGTTCTTAGATATTAATTACACCACATAGATAAATAAAATGATATGGGACTCATTAAAACCTTACATATATGGTAAAACCCTAACTTGGTATAAAAAAATCAGAGAGTGGGATTCTGAATTATTAGATCTACAATCCAAACTTTTCTCAGTAAAAGCTGAAAAAATCAAAATAATTTGGAGATGAAAAAGAAAGCAGAAGTATTAAAGAATAAATACAACGGAATTCTAACACACAAAACTAATTTAGCTTTAGAAAAACTAAAAATTAATACCTTGGCCACTTCTCCCAAATATCTACATAATTTATCCACAAGAATCAAAATACAATCAAAAGCTAATAACATTAAAAGTATCTTCCATGAAAAGAAAAGGAAAATGTCTCCGATATAGGTGACATTCTTGATGCCTATAGAAATCACTATATGGAACATTTCCAAAAAGAAAATATACATATCGATCAATTAAATCTAGATGAAAAATGATATAATATAAAACAAATACCAGAAAAATTAAAACTAGATCTGCAAGCACCCTTATCCTACAAAGAAATTACAGATACAATCAAAGAGACTATAAATAATAAAGCCCCAGGTACAGATGGAATAATTATGGAAATATATAAAGATTTTCCCTCAAAGATACTATCCCTCTTCCATAAAACTCTATTAGAAATTCAGTCACAAGCTTTAATACCACCCTCTTAGCGATATTCCTTAATCACAACAATCCTAAAGGAAAACAAATCCCCAAACCTCTGTACCTCATATAGACTATCATTATTAAATAATGACTATAAGATATTTATGACAATACCACTATCAGAAGCAATAAATAATGATCAAACTGGATTTATACATCATAGACACACATGACAATATTAAAGGATAATTAATCTTATAGATTATATTAATAAAGAAAAGAAACGCTCATAATTGGCTTAGATATAGAGAAAGTCTTTGATTCCCTAAATTGGGACTATTTATTCAAAATTCTGGTGTTATTTGAATTTCCTTCTTCCTTTGTTCATCTACTAAAGAATACATATACAAAGAATTTAGTGTATGTTAAGCTAGGTCCTTTCACCTCTGAATCTATACATATAACCAAGGATACAAACAAGGGTGTCCCATGGCACCGATTCTATTTGCTTTGGCTATTGAAATATTGGCAGACTCAATACGTAGCAATACAAAAATTGAAGGAGTAGATGTTTATGAACAATACAATTCTAAAGTAATGCTCTTTGCTGATGACATATTAACATTATCCAATGCAAAAGAGACATAAGAATTAAGATATTTTAAATGACACATTTTACAGGATTGCAAGACACCATTTCATTAAATCAAGAATTGCAGACAATGGGGAATCACGTTATAGGAAAGCAAGAATCAATCTTGAGTTATGCAAGGATAATAATGACTTAGTCTCAAAAACTACAATATCATCAATACAATTAAAATCTCTGTGGAAAAGTGGAACAAAATAATAACATTTGAAGATAGACTACATTTAACAAAAATGGTTTTACTACCCAAGATTCTATATATAGCTTTGGCAATACAACTGATACCAGAAAGGAATATACTCAAAGAAATAAACTCAAGCCTAATAAAATTTTTATGGTTTCCCAAAAGAAACAGAACAGCTTTAATACATATCAGACCATGGAAACAGGGAGAATTAAACTTTCCTGATACAGAAACATATATAAAAGCATCAATATCTAAAACAATCTCAGACTGGATAAGTCCAAATTATTCTGCAAACTGGAAAGAATTACTAACTGTAATATCAATAAATGAAATTGATTTACAAAAAAAATTCAGAGAGATAAAAACAATTTGCCACGGCACATATGTATTAGTATGCATTATAGTATAACTAAGCCCACTAAAATTTGTATGATTATTACATTGACACATTTAGGAAAATTATTAATGTAAATATAGATTTAAAAATCTGGTTTGATCTTTTAACACCATTCATATTTACAAAAAGCTATCCACAAAATATACAGAGAAATTAATTCCTGGGAACAGAAAGGATTTGCTTGTTGGTTTCAAAGTATCAAAGAACTAAAAGTTCTCAATATGCAAATAGAAACAGACAAAATTCCACAGCAAGATTGGCTAACTATGCAAAGTATTCTGACGTATTCACAAGATTTATGCAGAATAATTAATAATTCTTCATTTAAAGAAATACCTAAACTTATGAAATATCTATATGAAATCATATATAATGATTATGACATGGGAAATAGTATTTCAACATTTTACAAGATATTGATAAATTATAAAACACCCAAATCCCCATATTGGAATTATATAACAAAAGGACACTCATTACAGCTAACTGAAGTAATTAAATCAAATATATTGTTATCAATAAAACATACATCCCTTACACAATATTGGAAAGCTTTTAATTGGAAATGCTTGCACATTTGCACAGACCATTCTTAACTCGACAGAATTACTAAAATGAATTCTTCCACAAAGGGAATGTTTATAGGTCTATAGGTTCATACCAGGCTAACTGCCCTTGTGGGCCATTTTAAGCCTAGCTAATTACCCCATGTGAGAATCAAACCCTGCACCTTGTGCTCATAAGGTAAACACCTTCACCATTATGCCAACCTCCCACCCATGTTGGAGGTGTAACAATGCAGATTGGAATAATTTTTTTAGACTGTGTTAAAACTAAGCCATTTTGGAATAGTATTAAAAACTTTTCACAAGCTTTATTTAATGAATTGTTTAACTTATCTAAAGCTCTAGTATTATTAAATGTGTACGAAGGTCCTCATTTGAATGAGTCAAATATGCATCTAGTTTGGACAATACTTGCAATATCAAGGTGTAGTATAACAAGAAGATGGAATACAAACACAATACCAACTTTGGAAGACTTCTACAGCCTACTGAAGACCATAGCATTGTTGGAAGTTAAAAATTAAAGAATTAAGGATTCATCCTAAGCCAATTATTAACAATCCATGGAAAAAGTCTTATCATTGATTGACACTTTACAATAACTGAACATATGCACTCTGACAACTGGATTGTTATACCTATAAAGTAATTGTATATAGTAAGCTCTGTTACAGTGCCAGGCTGATGTAAATAGTGTACATAGTTATTTAAAGGAACACTCCACCCTCTCATACAGTTTAACTCAATCATTGAGTTTCTTTTCTCCATACAATATGGTTCCAGCATTATGTATGTACTAGAAACCTGCTTGTAGTTTTTAAAACGTTTTATTTCCTTGCATTGGAGTCAAAGGAAGGGAAAGCCCACCTACTTTTTTTTTTAAACTCAACTTCTTACATACTTTGCAGGGAAATTCGTCTCCACCTGCATGACATATCATAGACACAGTTAAATCTGTAGTTTACCCTGTCAGGTACTGCTGTCAATCTTAGATGGGCAATCAATCCTGCTGTCAGGAACACAGCAGCTGATATAAAAAAAGACAGAAAGCTGTGGAATTGTTTCCACTGTTTTTATTGCAGAGGGGAGGAGAACTTAACACTCCCCTTTCATAGTAAAACAAAGCAATTAGATTAGTTGGAGGTTTAAAGGCAATTGTCAACTCTTCTGACAAATTTACATAAGCAGCAACACAGTATTGAAATTCTAAGCTTTAAATGTTATTTATAATAGTTTGTGCTAAGATAACTTGAGTAGCAGCAACAATTTCTGTGACATTTAGAGAAAAGTCAGTAAATAGTTTTTTCTTGTAAAGTATAAATGCATTTACCATTTTCAAGCCCCCCCCCCCCCACACACACACACACAGGCCAGAACTGCAGAAAGAGAGTCAGGTGGCAACCCTATCAACTAGGTGCACTGATACTGTTCATAAAAAAGGTCTTTTATGCTTTGTGGGACATCCTTCCAGAGGGGGATGCATATCAGGTACATGCAGATCCATTGTAAGAGATTCCCACTGACTTTGAGTCAGTCCTTACATTGTAAGAGAGCAACCATAATACACAGCTGAATTTACTTTACATTTACTATGTGTCCTTGCATTAAGAAAACTAAGAAAAGGAAATCAGAAGTACTTAACTGTGTTTAAATGCATACACGCACACGCGCTTTTCTACACGTCCTTTATGTACATATACAGAAACACATACATACATACATACACACACACCGTGGGTGTGTGAGTAATATGTGTGGATACAATGAATTTACAATAAACATAATACAGTTAAGCATTATTAATGTATACATTCTAGTAAATTTTGCTCAATGATTTAGTTGGTCACACATTGGCTATGTGTTCCACATGCAGTCTTGGTCAGTCTTTGTCAGTATTTTTTTAATTTGTATTGATAAGTGCATTTATTATCTTTGCCAGTGTAGCTTATGTTGTGGCTGAAAAAGGATCCTGGAGCCCGTTTACTTTCCTGGTTACCAAAGTATAAATAAATATGAATTAGAAAAAAGGAGGGGGAACATGACAGAAATAACTGAGGAAGTAGTAAACACTCTAGCCCAAAGGTTCCTGGAGTTCATAAACTCAAATGCCATGGAACAACTAGTCACCATCCCCACAAGAGGAGAAAACATACTTGATCTCATCATCACGAACATGGGATCACAATGTTCAACACCGGAAGTATACCCCTCACTGGTGAGATCAGATCATAAACTAATCTCGCTGGAGGTCCTCATCCCGCCCCCACCTGAAATAAAAAAGACCACAGTGAAAAACTTCTCAAAAGCCGACTTCACACTTCTAAAAACTAGTGTGATCTCCTTTAAGGCCCCTGAGCCAGTGGTAAACATTACTCAAACCGCTGAATCACTTACAAATGCCTTCTACCAGCACCTACAGGACTGCATGGATCAGGCAATCCCAAACAAAACTAAGACACTTTGTACCAAAGGCAAGCGTCCAGTCTGGTGGACCCCAGCCATAAACAAGCTCTACAACAAAGGAGGAAGCTACTACAAGATAGAGCAAAATCCTTGAAAGGTAAGACACCTTTGATCATTATAAGTAAAAACTAAGAGCTCTCATAAAATCATCCAAGGCAAATTTTGAGAGAAAAATCGCCAAGGACTCAAAAGACAATCATAAGGCCTTCTTTAGCTATGTTAGAAACCTAGGAGGAAACTCCCAGATATGCTCAGAATTAGTTCAAAATGATGTGAAGATTACTGAACCTACACACATTGCCAACATACTGGCTGACAGGTTCAGTGCAAACTCCCCCCTCCCCAAAAGGAGAGATATCTATACCAGAGGATTGTAGCCCCCCCAAACATCTCCAACGCCCAGGTGAGAACTGCTCTCTCCAAGGCAAAAAACACAGCATCCATGGGACCGGATGGTGTCCCCGGCTGTGTGCTCCACGAACTCAATGAGGAATTAAACCCGCAGTTAGGACAGCTGTTTAATCTTAGCCTCACCTCAGGATACGTACCCAAGGAGTGGCGCACGGCGACTGCGGTCCCACTTTACAAGGGCGGTGCCTCCAGAGACCCTGGAAATTACCGTCCCATTACCTTGACAAGCCTTATCTGCAAAGCCATGGAGAGGATCATAATGGAACTCATAAATAAAGACATAGGGAACTTGCAGACTTTGGATCCAACCCAGTTTGGCTTTGTCAAAGGCAGATCATGCCTTTTAAACTTGGTTGACTTTTTCGAGACAGTCACCAAGGCCATTGATGAGGGAAAGGCAGTCCATACAGCCTACCTCGACCTGGCAAAGGCCTTCGACACAATACCCCACTCGGGTATCATCAAAAAACTCATCAGCTTGAATGTAAACCCATACATCACAAGATGGGTTGCAAACTGGCTAAGTGACAGAACCCACAGGGTCAGAGTTGCTGGAGCCATGTCAGACTCAAAGCCTGTCATAAGTGGTGTCCCACAGGGCTCAGTCCTGGGTCCACTCTTGTTCGCCATCTACTTTTCTGAAGTACAAGCAAACACAGGAAGGTTATGGCTGACAAAGTTTGCAGATGACTGCAAACTGGGCGCCATAGTCGAAAACACATCTGACACAGATATCCTTCAGAAGGGCCTCACAGAAACGGATAACTGGTGCCAGAGCCATGGCCTAAAGTTAAACGCCAAGAAATGCATAGTCATACCCTTCGGGAAAAACAAGGTCACCCCTAGCTACCATATAGGTGGCAATCCACTGAGCACAGAAGTCGTCATCAGGGATCTGGGGACCCAGGTTGACAGTAGCCTTTCGTTTGACACTCATGTTGCTAAAGTAGTTAGGAAAACCTTCTACATTGCCCACCTGATCATGAAGGGATTCGCATCTAGATCAAGGGAGGTCATCGTCCCCCTGTACTCATCACTCATTAGACCTATGATTGAGTACAATGCCCCATTCGGAATGTATCTGACCCGACACCTGCAGCAGCTGGAAAGGCCCCAAAAGTTCCTCACCAAAAGGATAAAGGGTCTCAAAAATATGTCTTATGCTGCCCGACTGAAAGAACTCCAGCTCTATTCAGTCTCATACCGCTTGCTCAGAGGTGACCTGTGCCTGACATATAAGGCCATGTCAAACCCAGATTTGATGAATATGCTTCACCTCAAAAAATCTAGATCCCTCAGAACCACAAGGGCGGGAGACTTAAACCTTGACACGGTTATCGTGCTGGAGGGACAGGTTCATCACCCAGAGACTCCCTATGCTGTGGAACAAAATCCCGGTACATGTGAGGCAGAGCACCTCGCTGGCCTTGTTCAAGAGGAATCTTGACCAATGGATGGGAGATCGCAGATATACCCCAGGGATTACTTCAGTGTCACTGCTTGACAGAGGCATAGCAAAATAATAGGCATAGTTTTATTCAAACTAAAGGGGTGGGGAAAGCCACATAACTATGGGCTAGGCTTATAAATGCCCTTGGGCAGATAGCCTAGTATGAACCTATGAACCTATGAACCTATAAAGCACATTTTAAGTCTGCATCTTTCATGAGAGAGAACAATCCTCCTACTGAAGGCATTGGGAAGTAGCAGACAGAATAAGTTTAGAGTCCTACTACTTGTCACTTGTAAATGAACAGCAAGGAATCATTTACTGCAGTGAGAGTTTTCACACTTCAGCATGAGAGTATGGGGGAGGGTTTATCAAGCTTGTTAGGACTACAAAAGACTCCTCTTACAAAAAACAGTTTTTTATATGCTTTCTTTTTCTGCCAGTAGCTAATAGCTATTTATACCACAGAACAAGCTCTGTCAGAGATAAATGAGGCTCAGTTGGGTAAACAGAGAACAGCTCTTTTACAGAAGGTGTGTTTAGATGACTGTGCTGCACAGTCTTGCCATTATATTTTAATGGCATGAGAAAACAGCACCACTTCCTTATGTCTGGTATGAGTCATATAAAGAGGACTTGATGTGTATTTTGGGAAGAAGGAAGGAAAGCAAGAAAATAAGATCATGTTACCAGGGCAGGCCCCATCATCCACCATTTTGAGAGAAATGCATTAAAATTGTAAAAGAAGCACTTGGAGTGATTTTGAGTTATTAAAATAGCACAAAAACAAAGATACAATGAAAAAAATATGTTTTTTGAGTTCTAAGGTGGAGTTTTCCTTTAAGATGTTATATACAACTACTATGGAATTTATTCAACTGTATTTGAAAAATAAAACATTTCTGAGAAAAAAAAAGACGCACAAGAAAAAATTATAAAAATAAAATAAAGTTACATTACACAGACAGTTCTTAAAGACATCCAAATACAAATGGGCAATAGTTCATTCATGACACTATAGAAAAGTAAAACTAAAACAAGTATTTCTTCTGTGGAACATATTATATTCTAAGTACAAAGCATGCAATATCCAAACAGCTTATGAGCAATGTGTGTCAAACAGTCCACGTGCAAATACATGTGACAAGCAGATATTAGATACGACTTAAAGGAAAACTCTCCCCTCTTCTACAGTTTAACTCAATCTTCAGTTTGCTTTTCTCCCTACAATATGGTTCCAGTACAGTGCAAGTACCAGAAATCAGACTACTTTTTAAAACTTTCATTTCCTTGCCTTGGAATCAAAGGAAGGGAAAGTCCACCTACTTCTTTTTTAAGCTTAACCTCTTACATACTTTGCAGAGGAATCTGTCTCCACCTGCATGAGATACCAGAAGCAGCATTATAGTATTGAAATGCTATGCTTTACATGTTGGTTATTTATACTAGTTTATATGCTAAGATAACTTAAATGTAGTATCAAAGACTTCTGTAACATTCAGGGAAAAGTCAGAAAATATTTTTCTTGTAAAATATAAACATATTTACCATTTTCAAGCCCCCCCCCCTCAAAAAAAAAAAAAAAGAGGGCAGAACTGCAGAGAGAGAAACAGGTGGTAACCCTATCAACTAGGTGCACTGATACGGTTTATAAAAAGGTCTTTTATGCTTTTTTTGTAAAATCCTTCCAGAAGGTGATACATACCTGGTACACAGATCTAAGGTAAGAAGCTCGCACTGGCTCTGAGTCGGTCCTTACAGCAGCATTTTTAAGTTCACAAAGGAAATGTTACCATTATGGCAACTACAATATACAGCTGAATATACTTAACATACGTTTGCTATGTGCCCTTGCATTAAAAACATTAAGAAAAGGAAATCAGAAGCATTTAATTGTGCTGAAATGCACGTGTATATGTGTAAAAAAAAAAAAAATATATATATATATATATATATATATATATATATATATATATATATATACACACACACACACACACGCTCCCTTGCTCGTTCTCTCTCTCTATACATATATCTATCTATCTATATATATATATATATATATATATATATATATATATATACATACACACACACACACACACACACACACACACACACACACACATATATGGGTCTACTTTCGAATCTCAAAAAGCCAAACTCACTAAAGCAGAAGTGCAGTTTAATGAAAACACACTTTCGTGAAACACAAATAAGCAAAATTAAAAAAAAAAAAAAAAACACTAAAAAAATAAGTTGTTGTTGTCTTTCGGGTTTTCCCGGTTAGGGGTCGCCACAGCGGAACTCCGGTCTGATAATGATTGGCAGTAGATTTTGACGAACGCTGAGGTGCCAGTTCGATGTTCAAACTTCAATGAAGACACGCCCATTTACGCATGTCTTTCGAACACCCACCCAACCACAGGGAGGACATGCAGACTCTACACAGAAGGCACTCCCCGTACTCCAGTCAAGAATCGAATGGGAGAACCTCTTGCTGTGAGGCAACAACGCTACCGCTGCACCACCGCGGATACTTCTTTCTACTTCATTTTGCGGTTTGCCATATTTATTACTGCTTGTTGGTAGCCCCACTAAATTGACGACAGTGTTCTACTGAATCGCTGCTTTACTAGTGCTGTCTGTTACTGTTGTGATTTGTGAGCTATTGTTTCAAAGCAATCTACTGATTATTTCATTGCTATCTACTGCAATTCATTACAGTTTAACTGCATTTTACTGTATTTTGTTGCTGTTTAACTGTATTTTTCCATACTGCAAGTGCTATTCTTTATAAGTGATTAATCTGTGCTTCACTGAGGTTTTCTTACTGAGTTCTTAATCTTAAAATTGAAGAGCATCTGCAGTATTCAGAGCTTCAACTGCACGGTTTTAAACCCTTTTTGAGGTATTCCAGCTATAAGTTAACTTTTTCTGAAAAAAAAAAAAAAAAAAAAAAAAGTTCTAAGCTTGTTTTCCACCTTTCCTGTTACTAGAGTAGTCCAGATACAGATTTGCTGTATCCAGGACTGTTTTGTAAGATTCTGAGGTCCCCAGATTCTTCTGAGTTAGAGGGAAGCCTTCCAGCTTATCAGTCGGAGTGGTAAGCACTAGGTAGCCTCTCTACCACAACAGGAGTGGTTTTTGGCTCAGAAATTGTAGTTTATTGGCCGTTTGGGCAGTTTTTTCTATCCCTATCAACTTTCTCTTCTCTCTTGCACTTTAGTTAACTTATTCGCCAGCACTTCATCAGGCTTTTTGTAGCAATTACTGTACCACACAAGTGCTATCAGCATTAGACGTCCTATAGGGAAACAGCTACAGTACTTAGTAATGATGACCATCCCTCCTGGCATGTCTAAAGGTCAGTTTCCTGTACTTTCTCCTATTAAACTGGTGAACTTGGGCATTCTGAGGCAGAGTAGCAACTGCCTCATGTACACAGGCAAACCTCTCCTCTTACCTCCCAAAACTCAGACTTGTGAGAGATGTGCCTATATCTCCAAATTGGAAGCCATGCACTCTCCAGCCAAGACCGGAATAGCTGGTCAAGAGGAGAAGGTCAACACCTTCTCCACACCGCATGGAACACACAGCCCTCCAGAACACCCACCATCACAGCCTTCACATAAAAACACAAACCACACACCCACATTCGCAGAGGCTCTCAATAGAAATCTACCCAAACAGCAGACACATCCAAAGCAGAAACACGCACTCTACCACCACAACACAGCACAAACCACAAGACCCACAGCTCACCTACACAGTGTGTCCCTCAACCTAAGCCCCTAAGGCAAAACAGCTTGCCCAATACAACAATCATAGGTGACTCAATAGTGAGACACACTGATGTTCCACTCACTAGGTTGAATAAGAAGGTAAGTCAGCTATCAGTTGCCAGAATCCAATACACAACACATGCACTCAGGTCACTCCACAACAAGTACAAGTAAGACTCTCATTGTCCATGTGGGTGTGAATGACCTGAGATGCACCTCCCTGGACTACATGAAAAAAGATATGGTGGAGCTCTCAGATTATGTGGCCCATGCAGGTATGACCATAGCTCTGAGCAGCATCCTACCCTTGCCCAGAATTATATCAAAGTACAAACAGAAAATGATTGCCTTCAACAACTGGCCAAGTTTCTTGTGTCATTCTGAGGGGATCCTGTATCTGTCTGCTAGGGATGACATGACTGACGGACATTGATGCTTTGCTAGAGATGGCCTGCATCTGTCACCCCTGAGTTTCCGGGTACTGGCTAAGGCTCTTGCCACCCCTATAGTGCCTTTTTAGGCAGTGTTCCAAAGACCAAATTACCACCGTAACAGCTATAAATAAATGCAATCTGAGGGTCATGCTGCTCAACTCTAGAAGTCTAAATCTCAAGATGCACTTGCTTGAAGCACTCCTCAAAATGGAGCACATTGACATTTGTGCTGTAACGGAGACCTGGTTTAAAGCAGCAGAGAGCACCCCTGCGCTACCAGGCTATAACTAATTCCACACTTTTCGGCCGCAGAACATGGACCAAAGCTCCAAAGGCAGTGGTGTCTCCATATTTGTAAAGGATATGCACATCTCCAGACTAGTAGCCCGGCATAACGCATCTGAGATACTCCAGGTACAACTAACATTGGGCAAGATGGCGAGTCAGGTCATAGCCTGCTATAGGTCCCCAACCACGTCTCAAGACTCTCACTCCACTCCTAAGCACCCTGGAAACTATTAAGATCCAACCCAACACTCTCATACTAGGTGACTTCAACTACCCCTCCATCAGCTGGGCAAATTACTCATGCACCATTGCACTGGCCCAACGCTTCCTAGAATTCATCAGTTCCAATGTCCTGGACCAGCTCATTCTTACCCCCACTACAGGAAGCAACATCCTTGACCTGGTTATTACTAACATGGGCAACCATTGCTCGACACCAATAGTCAATTCCTCCCTGGTTGGATCTGACCACAAACTAATAACCATGGAAATCCACATCTCACCCACACTCCCGCAAAGGTATCCACCATGAAAAACTTCTCCAAAGCTGATTTTGGACTCCTAAAAACAGAGGTGGCTAACTTCATGACACCCATGCTAATGGAAAATAGATGCACGACTCCTGAATCATACACCAATGCACTGTACGAACACGTACATAAATCCATGGAACTAGCCATACCCAACAGAACCAAGATGCTCTTCTCCAAAAAAAAGGAAACCAGTCTGGTGGCCCCCTGCCATTAATAAACTCTACAACAGAAGGAAGAAACTGTTGCAGAAAAAGGTAAAATCCCAAGACTGGAAAAATTCCCTTATTAGCCTCTACAAAAAGTTGAGATCTCTCATCAAAACCTCCAAAGCCAGCTATGAAGGCAGAATTGCAGCAGACACTAAAAACAACCATAAAGCCTTCTATAGTTATATCAAGACTCTGTCCAAGGCAATACCCAGATTTGCACTGAGTTACTGCACAACGGTACCTCCTATACTGAGCCAAGAGATATTGCCAAACTGGCCGACAGATTCAGTGCCATCTTTACTTCTCTCTCGCCCCCTAAAGGACCAATCTCAATACCGGAAGAATGCCAGGCACCCAACATTACTGCAGCACAGGTTAAAGCTGCATTGTTTAAGCCCAAGGCTACAGCTTCCACGGGACCCAACAATATCCCTGGTTGTGTTCTACATGAATTACAAAGTGAACTGGCACCACATCTGTGTGCTCTGTTCACTCACAGCCTCATCTCAGGCTTTGTCCCTACCGAATGGCGCACTGCTACAGTCATCCCTCTGCATAAAAGAGGAGCAACTAAATACACATCATCATGGACCTAATTAACATGGAAATAGGGAATCTCCAAACTCTAGATCCCACGCAATTTGGTTTTGTGAAAGGTTGATCATGCCTGCTCAACCTGGTTGACAACTTTGAGTCAGTCACCAGAGCAGTGGATGAAGGTTAAGGCAGTTCATACACCCTACCTCGATCTGGCCAAACCTTTGATATCATTCCTCACTCAAGAATCATTGATAAACTCACCAAACTAGACACCAACCCCTATTTCGTTAGATGGGTTGCAAATTGGCTCACAGACAGAACCCACAGTGTGAAAGTAGCGGACTCCAAGTCAGACTGCCGACCAGTCATGAGTGGAGTCCCACAAGGATCAGTCCTGGGTCCTCTCCTGTTTGGCATCTACTTCTCAGTAGTCCAGGCCAACACGGAGGGACTCTGGCTGACTAAATCCGCAGACAACTGCAAGCTGGGAGCCATTATTAACTCCAAGTGATGCAGACATCCTACAGAAAGGCCTCACGTAGACCAATGACTGGTGTCAGAACCATGGCCTTAAGCTTAATGCCAAAAAATGCGTCATCATCCCCTTTGGAAAAACTCAGTTCCCACTAATTACCACATCAATGGGAGCCCACTGAAGCCATTATAAGAGATCTGGGGACACAGACTGACACCAACCTCTCCTTCGACCACCACACTGCACTGTGGTCAGAAAGTCCTTCTATGTGGCACATCTCATTACCAAAGGGTTTGCATCCAGGAAGAAAGAGGTCATCATTTTTCTCTATTCTTCCCTCATTAGACCAATCATAGAGTATAATGCCCCATTTGGCATGTACCTCACTACACACCTGCAACAGCTGGAAAGGCCACACAAGTACCTCAAGAAGAGGATCCTAGGCCTTAAACACATGTCCTACATGGACAGACTCAAAAAACTCCAGCTACTCTCTCATATTATTAAGCAACCGGATAAAACCCCCTCCTTGCAAAATCTTCTGACTCCATACTCTAATCTTAGCTGTCTTCGCTCCTCACATAGAGTCCTGGTCCAAACCATCAAATCCAACAACTCTGCCGGAGAAGCCCTCTTTGCCAACTCTATAGGTAAAGTCTGGAATTCCCTCCCCAATTACTTAAGACTTACTACATCCCAATATCTATTCAAAAATAATCTTAAACAATTTTTTAAAGAACATTGGCTGTGCCCATGTAACAACCCAGACTAGTTCTCTCTTACACCCAATTAGTAGTATTCTCCACCTGTTTGACTAGGTGTTTTTTTCGTCCCCTTAGTCTAAATAATTTGTAAGCTCACACCCACTAATTCCACCACCACTGGTACTTATGAAGTCAAGCTCCCCATTGCCTGACTTGACTCTATAAGTAATGGGATATCAACCTAGAATATCAACTACAATGTATCTAAAACAATTGTGAAGTATTTTTGTGTATCTCTAATTCTGTTTATGTGTATCTCATATTTTATTTACTTGTATTAGGTAGTGTACTTTATCTGCATATAAATGAAAGTGTAACTTTTTCCTCTGTGGAGCTTTTCTCCCCGGGCCTCCGCTGAAAATGGACATGTATCCAGTCGGACCATCCCGGTCAACAAATGCAAAATAAAATAAAAATAAATAAATATTGTCTACTAAGAGGCAATCTCTGCTTGACTTAAAGCCATGTCTGACCCAGCTCTGTTAGACATGCTACATCTAAAGAAATCCCAATCCCTCTGCACCACACACTACAGAGACCTCAACCTCATTACCACAATCAACAAAACATGCTGGCGGGACAGGTGCATAACCCAGAGACTACCCATGCTCTGGAATAGACTTCCCATACATATCAAGCAGGGCACCACACTAGCCCTCTTCAAGCGAAATCTTGATGAGTGGACGGGAAATAGAAAGTTCACCCCAGGGATCACTCCAGTGGCTCTACTTGATAGAGGCACTGGGAACTAACGATGGGCGGCACAATGCCAGGACACTTCTATAGGCTAGGCTTGTAAAGGCCCCAGGGCCATTAGCCTAGTACACACCTATGAACCTATAACGTTCCATGTTTGTTGTCCATCTTGCCTTCCTTCTTACTGGTTGGGTTCGGAACCGATCCTCGGTTCCAACTCGGCCGTTTACTGAAGCTTGAAGTCTTCCACTGGCTCATGGCTGAATCCCTATCCCATCATGCTCTAGTGCAACTCCCCAGATCTTGTTTGCTGGTAACAACAGATACCCAAGGTACTATCCAATCATCATATGAAGGCAATGAAGAAGGTCAGAGACACTCTTGCCACGGAAAAACCTCTTAGTCCTCTTTTGTTCTTCAGGAGCCACAGGTAGGGGGAAGGAGGGTGAGCTGTAAGAAGGAAGGCGAGATGGACAACAAACATGGAATGTTATGGTGAGTATATAACTTCTTTAGGTTATGTTATTCTATCTCGCTTTCCTTCTTACTGGTTGGGACAGCATCCCTAGCACCATATTACTTGGGTGACTCATGGGAGTATATTCTTCAGAACAGTGGATCCAATGGAGGCCCTGTCCCTGGAGGCCAAATCAACTTTGTAATTAGTGATAAAGGTATGAGGCGTTGTCCAGGTATCCGCAGCACTAATGCTATCAAGTGGCAGTCTAGCTTGAAAGGTAGA
This sequence comes from Protopterus annectens, assembly GCF_019279795.1. NCBI lineage: Eukaryota > Metazoa > Chordata > Ceratodontiformes > Protopteridae > Protopterus > Protopterus annectens. The sequence goes on along the minus strand of NC_056741.1, from coordinate 1,140,477,443 downwards.
AGATGTAGCCATGGCTCTTGTAGAAAGGCCTTTGATTCTAAAGGGGAGAGATTTATTAGATATATATATATATATATATATATATATATATATATATATATATATATATATATATATATATATATATATATATATGTAAGTAATACAATGAGAGCCATTACAAGACTGTGACCTTAGAAATGGGGGCACCTTTCTTCGTTTCTGAAAATGACACACATAACTGATCGGATTTCCTGAAATCTTTTGTCCTATGCAAGTAAAAATGTAATTATCTATGTATATCTAGGTGGTGAAGCTTATATTCTGCCTTGTTGCCATGGTTTGGAAAGAACTCTGGTAACTCAATAGATTGATTTAAGTTTGACTCCGAACATACTTTGGGTAGAAATGATGGGTTTTTGTCCTAAGGGAGACTTTATCTTTATGAAAAATCATATAAGGTGGCTTGATGCACGATGCTTACAATTCTGAAAGTCTTCTGGCAGAAGTGATAGCAATCAACAAAGCTGTTTTCCAGGTTAAATATTTTGGATCACAAGATGAGGCAGGTTCAAACGGGGAAAGGATCAAATAGGCTACAACAAAATTTAGGCCCCATGGAAATAGACGCACTCTTATGGGTGGCCTTAATAAAACAGTACCCTTTAGAAAGGCTTTACATAGTTTGTGAGGCATGAGATTAGGGAAGAGATCATTGATATGGAAATTAGAAATAGCTGTGAGGTGAACTCGGATGGTGGCTGCAGCAGCACCTTCATTAAACAATTTGGCTAGAAACTCAAGAATAGTAGCTATAGGAGCAGAAAAGGGGTCAATATGTTTTGTCATTGCCTATGAAGAAAATCTTTTCCATTTGCTGATATATAATCTTCTGGTCGAAGCCTTATGAGAAGATATTAAGATATGCTTGACTGAATGTGGGAGATTAGGAAGCCTGGCTATATTTGGAATTGGATCATCCAAGCTGTCAGTTTGAGAGTCTGAAGAGATGGGTGAAGCATTCCCGACGTATGAGTCAGGTGATCTGGAACTGGGTCCAGGACCCATGGCTCCCCCTAAAGATGAGGCCAAAGGAAGGAGAACAAAATCTGATGAGGCCAGTATGGTGCGATGAGTATTAGCTTGCTTCCCAAAGAGCCGGATTTCTGAAGAAACTTGGGAATCAGAGGAAAGGGAGGGAAAGCATAAAGGAGTCCCGTGGGTCAATTGTGTACAAGTGCATCCCTTGGTGACTCCCTCGGAGGGAGGATCAGGGCAAAATAGCCGCTACATTTGGCATTCATGGAGGTGGCAAAAAGGTCACAGCAAGGCTGGCCCCATCTGCGGAAGATCCTGTCCTCTACTTCTTGTTTTAGGGACCACTTGTGAGGCATGAGAATTGACCTGCTCAGTTTGTCTATCATGTTGGATTCCCCGGGATGTGCATTGCTATAAGTGTTGGGAGGAAATTGCCCACTGCCATACTCTGAGGGCCACGTGACATAGGGGGTAAGATCTCGTTCTTCCCTGTTTATGTACCAAACAACTCACATGTTGTCTGTCTGTATCACAATTGTTCCTAGGGGAAGAGAGACTTGGAGTGCTTGCAACATCAGAAGCACCGCTCTCATCTCTAGGACACGGATATGCAAATGAGCCTCGTGAGCCTGCCAAATACCCTGGACTGCTCTGCCCAGATAATGTCCCCCCACCCTATCTGGGAAGTGTGAAAGGAAGGGTTGCCCTGAAGATACATGAGTGAAGTGGAGTCACCAGCAAAGGTCCTTCTTGCATGACTCTTAACAAAATTTGGTGAGGCATGGGTAAGCTCCTCTAAAGACCATTGGGTGGAAAGTAGCCACTGCAGAATTCTCAGTTGCATGCATGCTAGTGGAACTAAACTTATGGCTGCTGCCATGATGCCCAAGACCTTTAGTACTGTTCTCGCCTTTACTCTTGTTCTGGACAGAAGATTGAAGACTTGTTGCCTCAGAAGTGAAACTCTTTCTGCAGGTAATTTTGCCATCATGTTTTACAGTATCGATGTCTGCTCCTATAAATATGATACATTGTGATGGTAACAAGGCAGATTTTTCATAGTTTATCGTGATTCCTATGCGACAGCAGAGAGATAAAGTGGTATCTCTCGCCTCTAGTAGCAGGTGCTTGGTGGTGGCAGTTAGGAGCCAGTTGTCTAGATATGGAAACACCCGGAATCCTAGAAGTCTCACATGAGCAGTCACTACTGCCATACATTTGGTGAACAGTCTGGGGACTGTAGTGAGACCAAAGGGCAGAACTCTGAACTGGTGATGAGTGGCTCCCAGGCGAAAGTGCAGGTGACTTCTGGATGGCCTGTCCATTTTTATGTGGTAGTACGCATCTGGGAGGTCTACAGAGCACATTCAACTATCTTTTCCCAAAAAGGCAAGAATCGACTGCAGTGTCACCATCCAGAACTTGGACTTTTTAACTGATTTGTTTAATTTGCTGAAATCCAAAATTGGTCTCCAGTCCCCTGATCTTTTTGGTACTAAAAAGAACCTAGAGTAAGTTCCGGATCCTATTTGGCCTGCGGGGACCTTATGGATGACTTTTGTCTAACAACTTCTGAATTTCTAAGGTTGGTTGATCCCTTTGACTGGATGGAAAGTCCAGGATTTTGTTTATTTTTGGTATGGGAAGCGAAAAAGGTATCTTTGCACCCACTTGTCTCTTATTTCCAGCCAGGCTTCTGGGTACAAAGATAAGTGTCAGACTGCCTCCAGAGCTGGACAGACAGGCCTCCTTTCAGGAGCGCTGAAAGGGCCTGCCACAGAACGAATCCCCATGGCCCTGATTCTGCATCCCCCTCTGCCACATGGGTGGCGTCTTCCATTAGTATTTTCCTCTCTGCCCTTGGGTGAAGAATCACCATGTATGTCCTAGAAAGCTGTCTGGGATTTCTCTACCACATCTTTCAACCTTTCCGGCCTTTAGGATAAGGTCTTCCAAGGTACGGAAAAATGGACTCCTATGGCAGGGAGAGTCTTTCCTTCTTGCTCACACCTGATTAGCGTCTCCTTAACCTTTGGCCCAAACAAGGACGAGCTGTCAAACGGGGCATTAACAAAGGAAGACTTGAAGGGTTCTGCAAAGTTGCATAAACGCATCCAGGAATGTCCTCGTAAGGAAATTCCTAAACCTGCTGACCTACTCGCTCGATCTGCTGCGTACGAAACGAGTCTCATGGAGGAGTTAATGATGGAAATTAAAGTGGAGAGCTAGGAGAAAAACTTATCCGAGACCCCCACAGCTACTGCACCTTGAACAGCATCTCCTAGCTCCTTCAAGAGATCCCTTTGTAGCCTTGTAAAATACATCAGGTAAATTCAGTGATCTGAGGGTAAACATCATTGAACATGCACTTCCCATATCTATCCATGGTACAAGAGTCTTTATTCGGAGGATGGACAGATGAGGATGTTTCAGAAAGTGCCTCCTTGGTAGCTGCTGCCACCACCATAGCATCTACAGGGACACCTTTAGTTAAAAGTTCCTTGTCTGCAGGGCTGTAATACATTTATTTGGCCTCCTAGGGATAGGCTCCACTGCATCTGGAGAGTCCCATGCCTTTCGACTAATTAATTCTATAAGCTCGTCGAAAGGTGGACACCTCCAAGTGGCTGAAGGACGAGACCCAAAGGCTTTCAGGTAAACAAACTCCTCATCAGAAGGGTTGATGGGGTCCCAGCTGCCTCTCTAAGGACTTCTAGGATGGCAGCGAAAGACATCGTCAGAGGGCGACCGTGGGGACCCTTATGACTCTAGGTCTGTGTCCGAGGTGAACGACTCCCCTCAGAAAGCCTAGGTGCTTACTCTTGCAGAGTGTCTTCTGATGGACCTCTTCAGAAGCATATTCTAGAGAGGTTTCAGAAGAGGGGGTTCACCTGATGGGCTACCCTGAGGCCTAGGGTCTCTGCTGCTCTGTGGATGGTGTGGTGCAGAGACGGACACTGGCGCTTTAGGGGGAGGAATGTCGGATCCTCGGTGTGGAGCTGCCTGGAGAGACCAAACTCTCCTCATCAGCTCAAAAGCCCCCCTCCCCTAACCAGACGATCCCTCCAGCTCTAAACAGCCAGAAGAAATTACCGGTACCAAGGGGGTTGGATCCAAAGCTGATATAGGAGTCAAGCTCACCCATGCCGAAGCCTCAAGAGGCAAGTGCGGATCCAACAAATGACGGACCAGACTCACTTCCCCAGACCCGCCCAGACAGCGCTGGCTCCTATACTCCTCGGACAGCCCCGAGGATGTCGGAGCAGTTGTTGGTGCCGAAGATACTGGTGTGGTTCTCGACATCAATGGTTTCACAACAGTCTGTTCCAAGCATTCCTGCTCCTAGGTCCCGGGTAAGTTCGGAGGAGGAATTGAAGTCAATGTAGTAGTCTTGGCTGGCGCCGAATCCCTAGGGATTGGAGCTGAAAAGTTTGGCCAGAGCTGGTATCTTCAGAAGCCTAACACCACCCTATTCACATCATCGTCCGAAACACTCCTGGAAGACCTAGAGGAAAGGGTGGGAGATCGGACTGGCTGTAAAATTGGACTTCTTAGAATAGAACTAACTGGTTCCAATTCTGGGGACCAGTTCCTAATTTCAAATTCCATAGGCACCGATACCTCTGGAGCCCATGGAGCAGCCTTTGTCGGTTCCAAAGTGGTCGGTACCGAAGATATGATATATATATATATATATATTTTTTTTTAATTGAACCGATGCCCTTATTAAAAAAAAAAGAAAACAAACACTAAGCAAATACACACAGACAAAACTGCTCTTTAATTAAAAGGGCAGAATTAGCCCTCTAACTTAAATGGGTCTAATAGTTAGCCAGGATAGGGGATATGGCCAAATGGAGCGACTGGTCAACAATAACACACAACAAAGAATGATACTGTATAACTATAACACTTAAAAAAAATAACTATAAGAACAATAAAAACTATAAAAGCTATAGAAATATAACAAAATATCAAGAGAAAAATTAGTATAAAGCTGTTCACTTAGCCAGAGCCAAGATGGAAGCCTGTGATCTGTTTAGCGGCAAACGAGATCTGGGGAGTTGCACTAGAGCATGACGGGATAGGGATACAGCCATGAGCCAGTGTAAGACCTTGAGCTTTAGTAAGCGGCCGAGTCGGAACCGAAGATTGGTTTTGAACCCAACCAGTAAGGAAGGCGAGATAGGACAACATAACATCAAACTTTTGCAAGAGGCAAGCCCCCCTGCACCCCCCGCTAATTATATATGCTAACTCAGAGATTGCACTACAGTGGGGAAAAGGTTACATTTCCTTATCCTCACAGTACCGCAACATATATGAAAAAGCCCAAACTGTTCTACACCTTACACTCCCATTAAACCTGTAAAAAAGTAAAAAAACACTTTACCTATACTTCCACAGGATCCCGAAATGGCCAACAACTATTCACTTATTTGTTTTTCATGAAAGTGCGTTTTTGTTAAACTGCACTTTCGCTTAAATAACTTTGGCTTTGAGATTTGAAGAGTAGACCCATATATATATATATATATATGTATAGTGCATATGTGTAGCACACATCTTACATGTATGTACAAAAATATATGAGCGCAAGTGTGCGTGTAAATTATATGCCTGAGTGTACTTCATGTCATTTAAATAAACAAATCAGAATGGAAATTTTGTGTAACTGTATATGTGTATATACACAAACACGTGTGTGCGTATATATATATACATATATATATATATATATATATATATATATATACACACACACACACACACATATGTGTGTGTGTGTGTGTGTTAAAAATGCATGTATAATACTATATGTGGGAATCAATACAGTGTAAATACATCTAGAGAAAAATATCCAGTTGATATTTTTGTAAGTAGTCACACATGCACTGACATATGGATGTGCATGTGTGTGCGAGCCTGTTTGTACATAAACATATATACAGATGCACACATATATACACACAGATGGGTATGTGCATGTGTGTATTATATAATTATCAACACCACAATCAAACTTTTTCCTACTTTCTACATGTTCCAAATCTTCACCATACTAGTTATTAGGCTCCACTGCAATGGTTGCTCCATTTCAAAATTTGCATGTTTAGTATGTTTTTCATACCATCTTAGGACAACAAAAGTGATGTAAATATAATTATCCCCCCCACCCTTTTCGCTTGTAAAGCCATAATACATTCACTTGCTGATTCATAGTCATTTGGAGAGTACCTTACAGCGCTGCAAGTTGTGCAAAATGGATGCATACATTCTTTTTTATCTAGAATAAAGTTAACACAGTAGATTTAAGCATTAGTAATGTACACATTCAAGTAAATATTGTTTAATGTTTTATTTATTCACCTTCATACCTTGGCTATGTGTTGTACATGTAATCTTTGTCAAATGTCCTTATAGCAGTATTTTTTTCTTTGCATTGCTAAGAGCATTTATTGTTTATTATCTTTACCAACGTAGCATGGGTTGTGGCTGAAAAAGGTCCTAGGATCAGTCCACTTTCTTGGTTAAAGTATAAATAATATAAAATAGAAAAACAAGGGAGGGGTGAACATAACAGAAAATGAAGGAACTAGTAAAGCACATTTTAATTCTGCATCTTTCATGAGAGAGTAAAACTACAGCAGACAAGACTTACTTTTGAGTCCTTTCCAGTAGTCACCTGTAAATGATACAGCAAGTATCATTTATTGCAGTGAGCTTTCAAACCTTAGGATGAGTGCACAAATCAAGGTCTGCCAATTCCTTTAGAACTACAAAAGAATCCCTTTACAAAAGCCTATTTACTTTCTTTTGCTGGAAGTAGCCAATAGCTATTTATGGTACAGAACAAGCTCTGACAGACACATAAATGAGTTTCACTCAAGGAAACATAGAAGGTAGCTCTGTTACAGAAGATGTGTTAGATGAGAATGCTTCACACTCCTGCCATTCTATCTTAATGGCATAAGAAAACGCCACAACTTCCTTATGTGTAGCATGACTCATAAAAATGACTTGAAATGTACTCTGGGAGGAAGGAATGAAAGCAAGAAAACAAGATCATGTTACCAAGGCAGACCCCCAATCAGCTACCACTTTGTGGGAAACCCATTAAAAATTGTAAAAGAAGCACTTGGGAGTGATTCTGGGGCATTAAAATAACTTGGAAAACAAAGATACAATGAAAAAAAACACTTTTTTTGAGTTCTAAAGTGGAGTTTTCCTTCAAGAAATGGGTAAGGACGGACACAGTACAACTGTTAGGAATAAATAAAATTGAGGTAAGGAGTTGTATAACTCCAGTACTTCATTTAATTTGAAAACCTTTTATTGCCTACCGTTATCAGAAGCTATTTCCTATAGTAAAACTGCAGTCTGAATTTTTTTTTTTTTTTTTTGCAGAAGAGGTGGGAGGCTCTTCTCAGGGAGATTTTTTTCCCCCTTTTCTGGTCGATTTTCCCTTAATTTTTCCAAATGTTTCTTCGGCTGCATCCAGGCAGTGGAAGTACTAGCCAGTAACCACATTTTACCCCAAACTGATGACCTTTACTGGCTTTTGGAACTGCACATTTTCACACAGGTAGAGTTCAAGTCAACATGTTACTCTGTCAGCTGCCATCTTCAAAATCCCATTTTCATGCTTTATACAAGTAAAGGTCACGGGGATATGAAACCTATCCCAGTAGGCAGTGAGTACAGGGCAGAGGAACTAAACCTTAATAGGTTGCCAACCCATCATGGGATACATGTGTGTATATGACTACCACTGAGGTGACAAAGTTCATCTGTTTGACATCTTTTACAATTTAAAAAATCATTTAAGGTTCATTTCCACAACTGCCAGAGACACTGATATGCACCTGACTGAATGTTTTGCTCGTATGCTGCTAAACAAGATCCTGGTACAGTGAAGACTGAGAAAATGTCCTTTTCCCACCATTCTAGAGTCAGCTACATGGTCCTCTGTACATACCTTTGCAAGTCATCACAAACTGGATTTTCTCTCTTTAGTTCCAGGACTGGTTTTGCTAAGGCAATTCTCCACGGCGCCCGGCTCCATATCCTTCCCCCTCCCAGCCTGGTTAGGCTTTGGTACTCATCCCATATAGCCTAAAGGCTACTGCAGTAGTGGGAATGAAGAACATAGTACAGTTGTGCAAGTTGCACTTACCCATAGAAGTATACGTTTGAATTGCACACTGCTGCACTACACACACCCACTCTCTATCCCCCCTTATTGCTTAAATAGTTTGGTGGTTATTTCTTGTTTAGTTCAGGATGAGTATGCTACTTCTAAACATTAGGCAAAATTCTCAAGATTTTCCATCCTGACTATTTTCCTTCTTCAGGGCTGACTTATCAGCAGTCTACGTGGATGGGAGCCAGGGCTTCTAGAAGTTGGCCCTGTTATGTCTTGAGCAAGATACAACCCACATAACCTGGAGGCTACTGCAGCAGTGCGAATGAACATCGCTGAAAAGGCATACACAAACAGACCTGCCCAGATGATGGAGAAACTGTCTGCTGCCCAGGCATCCTGACTTGGAAGGGAAAAAGAAGTTATGTACCTACCATAACGTTCCATGTTAGTTGTCTTCATCTCGCCTTCTTTCTTGCTTGTTGGGATCGGAGCTGATCCTCGGCTCAGACTCGGCCATCTTCTATAGCTCGAGAGCTGTTTACTGGCTTGAGGCTACCCCTTATCCCATGATGCCTAGCACTAGCTACCCAGATCTCGTTTGAAATAGCTAACCCCAGCCATAGATATAGAATGAAACCCCTTCAAGCGGAAGGTTAAACCTACCTGTCATAATCTCCAAGTCAGTAGAGGAAACAAACCAGAGAACACTCAGCCAGTGAAACCTGAACTCCTCTCTGTCCAATAGGTCAGGGGGATGGAGGGGGGGGATGCAAGAAAGAAGGCGAGATGAAGACAACTAACATGGAATGTTATGGTAGGTACATAACTTCTTTATGTTAAGTTGTCTATCTTGCCTTCGTTTCTTGCTTGTTGGGACAACGTCCCTAGCACCTACGATTCTGGGCAGCTCATTGGAACAGACTCTTCAGAACAGTGGAACCAAAGTTAGCTCTACTCCTGGAGACCATGTCGAACTTGTAATGAGAAATAAAGGTATGAGGATTTGCCCAGGTGGCAGCGGCACAGATAGAGTCCATGGGCAACCTAGACTGGAAGGCTACAGAGGTGGCCAAAGCCCTAGTAGAATGACCTATCCGTTTGATAGACAACTCTTTGTTTCTTAGTTGACAGATGAAGGTAATAATGTGAGACAACCACCTGGACAGGGTCACTTTGGAAACTGGAAGATCCTGTTTGCCCCTAGCATAGGAAAGGAAAAGTTGGTCCGACTTTCTTATATCCTTCATTCTATGCAGGTAAAAACGCAATTGTCTATGAACATCCAAAAGGTGTAATTTGTATTCTGCCTTGTTGGTGTGGTTAGGGAAAAACACAGGGAGGTCTATAGACTGGTTTTGAGCATTTTCTGAGCAGACTTTCGGAAGGAAGGAGGGATTAGTTCTCAGAGCAACCCTGTCCTTGTGAAAAACTAAGTACGGAGGATGAACACTTAGTGCCTGAAGTTCCGAGACACGTCTGGCTGAGGTAATAGCTATCAGAAAGAGAGTTTTCCAAGACAGAAACTTAATGGATCAGGATGCTGCCAGTTCAAAAGGGGGCATAATCAAAGAGGTTAGTACCAAATTAAGGTCCCAAGGAGAAGGGGGATCGCTCACTGGGGGCCTAAGGAGAGCAGTCCCTCTGAGAAGGGCTTTACACAGCTTATGAGACAATGTTTAGATTAGAAACCCCAACATGAAAGTTAGAGATGGCCACTAGTTGAACCCTGATTGTGGCAGAAGCGGACTCAGAATGAAAAAGTTCTGTTAGGAACTCCAAGATTTCGTGAACTGGGGCTGAAAAGGGATCTATGTTCCTAGCCTCTGCCCAACAAGAGAAACGTTTCCATTTGCTAGCATAAGTCTTCCTAGTAGCGGATTTGTGAGAGGAAACAATAATCTCATGCACGGCTGGGGAAATGCTGGGAAACCTGGCTAGGGTTGGAATTGGATCAACCAAGCTGTGAGATGGAGTGTTTGGAGGGATTGATGCAGCTCTCCTGACTGATGAATCAGCAGGTCTGGAATAGGATCCAGAGTCCAGGGCTGCTTGAGGAGGTGACGGTGCAGGAATGGAAACCATATCGGTCGAGGCCAGTAGGGGGAAATGAGGATCATTTTGCAACCCAACGGAATAGCTTTCTGTATGAGTTTGGGCATGAGAGGGAATGGCGGGAAGGCATAAAGAAGTCCCTGAGGCCAATCATGGACTAGAGTGTCTCTGGGAGGGTGACCGGGAAGTGGTAAAAGGGAGAAGTAGTTGCTGCATTTACTGTTGAAGGGGGTGGCAAACAGATCGCAGCAAGGCTGTCCCCATTTGCGGAAGATCAGATCTGCAACTACCTGATTCAGAGACCACTCGTGAGGCATGAGAATAGCTCTGCTGAGCCTGTCCGCTAGGACGTTGGACTTCCCAGGGATGTGCGTCGCAATCAGAAATCATTGGGAGGAAATCACCCACTGCCAGAGTCTGAGTGCTTCTCGACATAGGGGGTAGGACCTGGTTCTGCCCTGCTTGTTGATGTACCACACCATTGACATGTTGTCCGTTTGAATTGCAATGGTCCCGGAAAGGAGAGAGTCCTGAAGGGCTTGCAATGCTAGGAGCACGGCTCTCATCTCCAAGATATTTATGTGCAGATGGTACTCGTGAGGCTGCCAAGTGCCTTGGACTGTCCTGCCTGATAATGCCCCCCCCCACCCTATCAGTGAGGCATCTGTGGTCACTGTGGCAACCGGAGGGGGCTGGATGAATGGTCTGCCCTGAGACACTAGTGGGGAGACCATCCACCAGGAAAGGTGCCTTTTGCATGTTTCTGTAATCATGATCATGTGAGACATGGGGAGCTGTTGAAAGGACCACTGTGTGAAAAGAAGCCACTGAAGAATTCTCATGTGAAAACGGGCCAGAGGTATCAGAAGAATTGCCGCTGCCATAGAACCCAGAGTTTGCAGGACCAACCTGAATTGTACCCTTTTGCAATGCATGAGGATATGAACTTGCTGGCGAATTGTGGCCACCCTGTCTGGCAGTAGCCTTGCGGACATACTTCTTGTATCTAAATCTGCTCCTATATAGGTAATAGATTGACAGGGCAACAAGGCAGATTTTTCAAAATTTATAGTAATGCCTAGCTGGGCACAAATTGTAATTGTATAGTCCCTGGCTTGAAGGAGTTGATGCCTGGTAGTAGCAGTAAGGAGCCAGTCGTCTAGATATGGAAACGCCTGGAATCCTCGACGCCTCAGGTGAGCCGTGACTACTGCCCTGCATTTGGTGAACACCCTGGGGGCTGTGGTGAGACCAAAGGGCAGAGCTCTGAACTGGTAATGACTGGCTTACAGCCGGAAGCAAAGGAACCTTATGGAGCACCTGTCCATTTTGATATGATAGTACTCATCCTGAAGATCTATTGAGCACATCCAATTGTTCTGACCCAAAAAGGGTAGAATGGACTGTAGCGTGACCATCCGAAACCTTGTTCTTTGAACAAACTTGTTTAGTCTGCTGAGATCCAATATTGGTCTCCAGTCCCCTGTCTTTTTTGGTACCAAAAAGAACCTTGAGTAAGTTCCGGATCCGTGTTGGTCTGCCGGGACTTCCTAGATGACTCTTTTTTTCTAGCAGTCTTGAAACTTCTATGACTGCTTTGGCCCTCAGATTGGGTGGAACATCTGGAAGGGATTTGCTTGACGGTAAGGGGGGTTGAAAGAAGGGAATTATGTAGCCTCCGGATATGATTTAGTGTACCCATTTGTCTCGCGTTAGGTTTTGCCAGGCTTTTGGGTACAGTGAAAGTCTTCCCCCTACTGCCTCCAGAGGCGGGCAGCTGGGCAACGCTTCATGGATGCTGGAAGGGCTTGTCAGAGAAGGATCCTCTGCTGCCCTGTTTCTGCGGACCCACTCTGCACCGAGGGCGGCGTCTATTGTTGTTGTTTCCTCCTCTGCCCTTGGAGGAAAAATCACTACATGTGTCAGGCGAGGCTCCCTGGGATTTCAAAAACCACATTTTACCACTCTACTGACACTTGGGATATGGTCTGGAAGGAGTGGAAAAATGGACTCCCACGGCAGAGAGAGTCTTGCCTTCCTGATCACACCTAGTCAGTGTGTCTTTCACCTGTGGTCCAAAAAGAAAGGAACCATCAAAGGGAGAGTTGGTGACCGACACTCTAAAGGGTTCCGCAAAATTACACAGCCACATCCATGCGTGTCTCCTGAGGGCCATGCCTGTACCTGCGGCTCTACTCGCACCATCGGCTGCATAGGAAATGAGCCTCATGGAGGAGTTGACTACAGAATTAAGGGTCGCCAGCTGAGAAGCCACTTTAGCTTGAGCCCCTTCAGCTGATGGATTCTGGAGGGAATCTCCGAGCTCTTTCAGGAGATCCCTCTGAAGCCTGGTAAAATGACATAAGTAATTCAGTGACCTCACGGAAAAGGTCGCTGAAGCAAACATTCGCTTCCCGTATCTATCCATGGTCCTAGACTCCTTGTTAGGAGGATGGACAGAGGAAGAAGTGGCTGCTACTACCACCATGGCATCTACGGGAACACCCTTAGTAAGGAACTGTTTATCAGGGGGTGCAGTGATAAACTTGCCGGGTCTCCTCGGGGTTGGTTCCACTGTATCCGGGGCTGACCAAGCCCTTCGAACCACCACTGACATTAGTGGATCAAAAGGCGGAGAAACCCAGGAGGTGGAAGGTCGGGAACTGAATGCATCCAGGAATACAGATTCATCCTCGGTAGGGGTTAGGGCATTCCAGTTCCCCCTCTGCTTAAGCATTTCTAGGATGTCTGAAAAGGAAACATCCTCAGAGGGGGATCTCAGGGACCCTTCCGATTCATCCAAATCCGTATCCGAAGTGACAGACTCGGGGAGTCAATGTGCTTCCTCTTGCACTTCCTCTTCCGAGGGGGCTCCTCTGAATGATCAGGGGAGGCCTCGGAAGAAGAGGAAATACCCAATGGGGTGCTTTAGAGCGCCAGTTCCCCACGCCTGGGGTCTGGAGGAGGGGCAGAGGTTGACGCAGGCACTACAGGGGACGGAGCTAGTGGGGTCGAAAGTGTAGTTGACTCAGAGGCCAGTACACTCCTCATGACATCGAAGGCGTCCCTGCCACGATGCAGAGAAGGCTCCTGTTCCAAGGAATCCGGAATCCTCCTCCGCACCGAGGGAGACGGCTCCGAGGCTGATGTAGGAGCCGATGCTCCGAGAGGAACAACGGGGTTGGACAAGGGTCCAATGCCACTCGCCCTCTCGGAGTCGATGAGGGAATCTCGGCACCCAGATCCCTTGACAGATGGCACCATTGAGGGGATCAGAGCGACGACGGAACCGAAGGAGAATTCATTATCGGTGCCGATGGTTCCACGATTCGAACCCCAACAAACTCCGGCTCTGAGCTCAATGGAGTCGGAGGATGAACATCGATAGAAGTGGATGGAGCCAACATCTGTTGAGGAGGGCTGGAGAACATTTTGGCCAGTGCCTGCGACTTCAACAACCTACTGACCAATCTCTCCACGTCGTGATCCGAGAGCCTAGGGGACCGAGAAGAGCAGGAGGATCTGTGACTGTGGTCATTCTGCAACAGGGGAGACCGAGGAGATGAATGTATAGACTCTAGAGAAGGGGACCTCAGCCTCTTGTTGGTCGGCGACAGCTCCGAAAGTACTGGTTGGAGCCGACGGGGAGGCAGTCTAATCGGTTCCAGCCGGAACCGAAGTAGTAGGTAAGGTTTGGGCTAATGACGGCTCCGAGCTGGGAGCCGATGATTTGGTCGGTTTAGGAGATTTCACAGGCTGAGCCTTGGCCGGTGAATCCTGGGGCTTAAGAAGACCCTCAAAATAAGTTTATTTTTGCGCTCCTGCAGAACTCTTGGGCTAACTGCATGGCATACAGAACAAGAGCAATAGACGCAAGAAGTGTGCCCATCGGTCAGAGACATTTTCTGACAGCATGAGTCACACTTCTTGAATCCAGACACCTTGGATTCTTTAGCCATATCCACAACTAGAAAGATACTACACTGAAATGTTTTGGCCAAAAGGCCGAACAGCAAAAACTAATACCAGACACTAACAACAAAAAACACACAGTATACTACAGTTAGAGGTTTTTTTTTTTAAACTAGGAAGCCACTAACTTAAACAGCTACCTAACAATCAGAAAGAAGAAAAGCTTAACCTAAAACGCTACCTACAAGAGGGATGGGGGGGGAGGGGGAGAACTCTCTAATTAAAACGAGTTCTAAGGAAAAACTACAAATACACTAAACTACAACAAACTAGTTAGCGACTATTATTTTAAACAATAAACTACCAGAAAAAAAACCCTAATTTGACAGAAAAAGTAGTTCAATAAAACTTATACGAGCCTTAGCCAGTAACAACGAACCTTGCAGCTAAAGCGGCAAACGAGATCTGGGTAGCTAGCGCTAGGCATCATGGGATAAGGGGTAGCCTTGAGCCAGTAAACAGCTCTCGAGCTACAGAAGATGGCCGAGTCAGAGCCGAGGCTGCAATGGCTGGAGCTAGGCATTTTGTGAATACCCTGGATGCAGTAGATCAGTCAAAGGGAAGGGCATAGAGCCTGCTCTGAAACATAGATATTTCCTACAAGATTCCTTTATAGGGATGTGCAGATAAAATTTTTTTAAGTCTAGGGTGGCTAGCCAGGAGTCCGTGGCTAGCATAGGAAGCAGCTGTTGGAGAGTAAGCATTTTAAATCTTGGAACCACCAGGAAGGTGTTGAGAACAGACAGATCCAGGATAGGGCACCAAGAGTTTTCTTTTCTGGGTACCAGAAACAGTCTTGAGTAAAAACCTTGTCCCCTTTGCTCTGCTAGGACAGGTTGAATAGCCTTGATACTGAGAAGAGAAAGTACTTGCTTTTGGGCCTGTGCCCACTGGTTTGGGAGGAGGTCTGGCCATCCGCTTGGGGTTGGGCATTGAGTGGAAGTAGAATCTGTATCCCTGGGATACAATGTTAAAGACCCATCTGTCCTGGGTAATGTACTCCCAGTTTTTTTGCATGCAGGGCTAGTTTACCACCTAAAGGTACAAGTACTTGGGCAAGGCTTGGAAGAATTAAGGATAAGTCATTGTGAAACTTTACCATAGGATCGTGGCTTACTACTCCTTGTTTTTGAGGTGGGAACACTCCATTGCTTAGATATGTGCATACCCTGAGACTGCAGTCTTGGTGGTCTGCTGCCCCTGGGTTTGGACTGAGAAGGTCTGGGAGGGACTGGAAAAGACCAGTTTTTAAAAGGCCAATGTCTACTGAATCTAGGTGGCTGTACCTGTAGGAAATCTTTAACAATTTGCATAGATTTAGCATTTTCCTCCATCTTTTTGAGGACGACTTCTGTTTTAGTGCCAAACAGACATTCTTCGTTTAATGGAGCATCTAGTAATTTTGCTTTGACATGGTCTGGCAAGATTTGTTCCTTAAGCCAAGCATGCCTTCTAAGAACAGACCCAGTGACAGCGGGTTCCTAGGGTTCCTATTAGATGACCGAAGACACATTCTATCAAATGCGTCTTGGTCGAACTTAAAACAACGAAAAGGCAAAATAGCGAAGTAGCTTTTAAGTGAATTGTTTCCCAGGGAAAGAATTAGCTTGGCCGCTTCCATTACTTTGCCGTTTTCGGAACTGTACTGTGATCTCAAAGTTGGTATATTTAAGTAGGGTGGGTGTGGGGGTGTATGTATTCTTTCAATTTTTTTTTTTATTTTGGAACAGCGATTTTTTTTTCCCTTGTGAAAAAATTGCTGTTCTGAGCTTTTGAGATTGTAAGCTTTCACTTACATGGGGTCGATTATTCATAGTTTGCTTTTTTTTAAGCGTTCGATGATATACTATAGACCCGTGACAGCAGCCCTTCAAGATGCTTCTAAGGCATTAAAACCACATTGCAAAGTAGGTTTTCCAACTTGGTTAGCTGAATGCATTAACTCTTGTAAATCTTTATGTTCTGCACAATCAGGAATCAACATCATTTTTTGTTTAACTAGCTCCATAATATGTTGCTGATACTTTAACATATGAAACTGGAAATTTAAGGCCCTGATGGCAAGAGTAGCAGATGTGTATACCTTCGTGCCCCATCTGTCTAAAGCCCTAGGGCTGTAGTAGCCTTAATGCCTTTAGGTCCATGGGAAATGGTCTCTGGATCCGCAGCAGGATTCTTAAGAGAGGAATTTGAGAGTCAGGTACTCTGTAGTACCTGTCAGGTTTCCTGGGAGCTGGAGGCAAAGTATCAGGGGTGAGGCTGGATTCCATGAAGATATCATCTACAATTTCCAGAACAGGAGGGATAGCTAGAGGTCTGTGCTGAGGCAAGTTTAAAAATTCCCTGAGTCTCTTTTTGGACTGTGGGTAGTCCTGGCACTCCCAGCGGAAATGCTCTCTAAGGGCATGCAAGGTTTCACCAAAAGAAAAATCCTCTGGTGGGGAAGCAGAGGGAATGGAATCCTCTGTATCAGAATCCTCATAGGTAGACAAAGGTATGTCCTGGTAATCAGAAGGGTCAGAGTCATTGGACTCATGATCTGAAGAATCAGAAGGAAAATCAGTTCTAGGTGTTTTAGAGGGGGAAGGCTGGCTTCCCTAATTAAAGTAATAAGGTCTTCAGCCATTCTAAGCATTTGTTTCTGTGGCATGTGGGCCTGAGAATGGGCTTTGGCTGTCGTTTTCGCAGGTGTAGTGCGAAATCTGGGCCTGAGAAATTTGGTGTTTTTGGTTTGAAATGAAATCGTCTGTTTAATATGAACATCGGAAGGTCTGAATACATCCTCAAAAGCCGGTGCCTGCACAGTTTCTCTGGTCCCATGCAAGGTAGACACATCTGCAGGTTCCATAGTCGAAGAAGCATCTTGCGGCATACCAGACTCCGAAAGGGTCTCAGTAGAGGCCTGCGAATCTGTAGAAGCAGGTATCAGGGGTCGCAAAAGTCCCTCACTGAGTACCGGCGGACTGGCTACTAGCTTAACGGAAGCGTCGTTGGCAGTTTTGGACCTATGCAGTCTGTCTCTGTCTTCATCCTTATGTTTTTTCGGAAGATCAGTAGCCGGATGGCTTATTGAAACCATTTCGGAATACGGAGAACAAAAGCGAAAGAATTTAGTGACAAAAATAACCCAACGATGAATACTTTGGGCGTTGAAAAAGGCACAAAACAGACAGTGAGGAACATCATGGTCTGGGCCTACACAGCTGACGCAGTAAAAATGAAAATCTCTGTGAGGTATTTGCTTTCCACAGGCAAGACAATTATTAAATTTTCAATGCGTGTAGCACTACAATCAAGGCAATTTGAATTTAGCGCTTTCTTCCACTTTATTTTAAAAAACGCGAACTTCTTCAGAAAAAGACCTTTCACGTTTTTTAAAATAAAGTGGAAGAAAGCGCTAAATTCAAATTGCCTTGATTGTAGTGCTACACGCATTGAGCTATTCTGTGTTCATTTTATCCAAGTTTGCGGCTAGTCCGTGTTTTTACTTCTTGTCAATTATTAATTTTTCTGACATCGGTTAGAGCAAGAAAAAAGGATCCCCAATGGGGTACTTATCTTTTAGAAGACTTCAGATCTGAAACTCGAAAAATGAAAATTTCAGGAGGTAGCTGACCGGCACTTGTGAACTACTTCTGCTTCGGACTCTGCCTGGCAAGAAAAGCTGATGTAATGGCTTTGGCTGCATGTTTTATACCCGATGACCTGACGTCATGGAAGAAGTGACAGCATCCAATGCAGAAATCCCAAGACTGGTATTCGCACCGACTGAGGGCTACCTGCAGGCAGATAACCCACATGTGATGACTGCAACAGTGAAACACGAAGAACATCTGAGTAGTAACTGGTCAGAATTCCTGAAGGGCTTAGTCCTATCCAGTTAGAATCTGAGCTGTCTGTGCACGTCCAAGGAGTGCAGGACCCTTTCCCCTTTATTTTGAGGATTAGGGAAGAAGGTTGGCAAATAGATAGATTGGTTGAGAGCCACACTGGTCACTTTAGGCATAAAGGAAGGATTAGTCCCGACGGAGACCCTGTCAGCATGAAAAATAATGAAGGGTTCCACGGCCATAAGTGCTTGTAGCTCAGACACTCTTCTCGCTGAAGTGATAGCCAAGAGCAATGCTGTTTTCCAAGAGAGGAAGTTTGAGTCTGCTGATGCTGCAGGCTCAAAAGGGGGCAGTGTGAGCTTTTCCAGTACAAAATTAAGGTCCCAAGAAGGGATGGGTGCTCTCTTTGGTGGCCTTAAGTTGTTTGCCCCTCTCAAGAGCTGTTTGATGAGAGGGTGAGAGAATAGGGGCAGTTCAGAGTTGTAATGAGCCGAGATGGCAGAGGCATGGATCTTAACGGAGGAAAATGATAGGTCTCTGTGGAGTAGATATGCTAAGTAATCAAGATTACAGGTAGGGAGGGCAGAGCTGTGTCCTCTCCTTTAGATTGAATCCAGGAGCAATACCTTTTCCACTTATCAGCATAGGATTTCCTTATACTGGGTCTTCTGGCTTTAAAAATGACGTCCAGAACCTGCTTGCTTAGGCTGGTCACTGGGTGAGAATTCAAGGAATAAGCCAGGCTGCAAGATTTAGGGTTTTCAGTTGCGGATGCAAGATCTGTCTCCCCTGCTGTGTGAGCAGGGTGGGGCTCTGGGGTAGGTGCCAGGGTTGCACCAGTGACAGGCTGCACAGAAGAGGGTACCAGTGCTGGCGTGGCCAGTCTGGGGCAATCAGAATTGTCCTTGGTCTGTCCTGTCTTATCTTGAGCAATATTCTTGGGAGAAGTGGCAGAGGGGGAAATGCATAGATTGAGAGGTTTACCCACTGGAAGGATAGGGCATCCACTTTCCAGGCCTGCTGTGAGGTGTCCTGGTGCAGAATTTGCTGGGCTGGTGATTGCAGGAAGAGGCAGAGAGATCCACATTTGGGGTCCTCCATTTCTGAATCAGAAGGCTGAAGGTGCTGGTCTCTAATTGCCACTTGTGTGGGTCTAGAAGATTTCTGCTTAAGTTGTCTGCCAGTGTGTTTTGTTTGCCTGCCAGGAATTGAGCTTGCAGGTGGACCTGCATGTCCAAGGCAGTGTTCCACAGCGCCATGGCTAGTCTGCAGAGTGGGTAAGAGTGCCCCCCCCCCCCCCGCTTGTTGATGTACCACATAACTGTGGTGTTGTGTGTTTTTATTAGCAGGGTTCCTGGTGAGAGAGGGGATCTGAAAGCTGTTAGAGCGTGCTGCACAGCTAGCATCTCTTTTTGGTTTATGTGCAGATGAATTTAACTTGGGCTCCAGTGGCCCTGAATGCACTTGTCATCCAGGTGTGCCCCCCAGGCATAATCTGATACGTCTGTGGTTATGGTCTGGGCGGCGTGGGGTTGAGTAAAGGGTAGTCCCTTGTTGTGGTTGCATTCTGCTGCCCACCAAAGAAACTCTGTACTTAGAAAAGGAATGATGGTTTCCAGGTCCTGAGAATGTTGGCACCAAAGACTTTTTAAGTATCACTGAAGTTTCCTCATATGCAGTCTGGCATATGGAATTAGTAGGATGCATGAGGCCATAAACCCTAGGGCCTGCAGGATTTTCCTTGCGGATAGCTGGGTACTGGTGGCCATTTGACTGAAGTAGTCTGTCAATAGGCTTGTTTTTCTGGTGTAAGGAATGCCATCTGGGATACTGTGTCCAAGCTTGCTCGCAGGAATACAATCTTTTGACTGGGGACTAGTTTTGGTTTCTTTTCATTGATGATGTACCCCGTGGAGGTTAGAAGGTATTTTACAAGTGTCAGGTGCTGCAACAGCATTTCCTGACTGTCTGCCTGAATCAGGCAGTCCAAGTACGGGTAAATTTGAATTTTTCTCTGTCTGCAGTAGGCAATTGCTGGAGATGTTCGAGTGTACTCACTATTGCAGTCATCACACTTGGGTTATCTGCCTGCAGGAAACCCTCAGTCGGCCCGAACACCAGAGTGTTGGGATTTCTGCATCGGATGCTGTCCCCTCTTTCATGACGTCTGGTCGTCAGGGGTATAAAAACATGCAGCAGATACCATTACATCAGTTTTCTGGCCCCAGATGTCAGGAGCCCCCAAAATAGGAAGCAAGTACATGGTGTGGAACACCTCCAGTAAAAAATAAATACCATAGCCATAAGATATGGCCAAAAGGAGGATAGGTAAAAAGCATAGAAGAGTCAGGGGGGCTGGAGAGAGGGTAACCAGGACTGCAACAGTGAATACAATCGGGCATCTACATTTATGGTAAGTGTAAACAACTGTACTATGTTCTTTGTGTTTCACTGTTGCAGTCATCACACTTGGGTTGATGCCCAAAGCTGAGGAAGGATGGAGGCAGTCAAGAAATAGTAGGGCTGGCTAGCAGGCCTTGTAAGACTGCTGTGGCAAATTCAGCTCTAGATTTAGAAAAGACAGGTAAGTGGTAATGCTTGGTGAAGGTGTGTACAGAACTCCAGGTTGCAGCTTCCAGGTTGTCCCTGGTAGGGACTCCCCTGAGAAATGCTGTAGAGGTTGAGATAACCCTGGTGGAATGAGTTCTGATCCCCTGTGTAGTAGGTTTTCCATAGTGCTTGTAGCAGAAATGGATGCAGTGTGCTATCCATTTGGAAATGGTTTGCTTTGAAATGGCCTTGCCCTCTGCCCCTGTAGCAAAGCTGACTAGCAGCTGGTCAGATTTTCTGAAAGGCTCAGCCCTGTCCAGATAGAACCAAAGCTGCCTGTGCACGTCCAAGGAGTGCAGGATCTTTTCCCCTTTATTCTGAGGATTAGGGAAAAAGGTTGGTAAATGGATGGATTGGTTTAGAGCCACACTGGATACCATCTTCGGCATAAAAGATGGGTTAGTCCTGAGGGAAACAGTGTCAGCATGGAAAATGATGGGTTCCACAGCCATTAGTGCCTGCAACTCAGACACTCTTCTTGCTGTAGTGATGGTTAGAAGTAAGGCTGTTTTCCAAGAGAGTTTTTTTTTGAGTGTTGTAGCAGCACACTCAAAAGGAGGAAGCGTGAGCTTCTCTAGTACAAAGTTAAGGTCCCAGGCAGGGGTTGGCGCTCTCCTCGGGGGTCTTAAATTGTTAGCTCCTCCCAGGAACTGTTTGACCAGAGGGTGAGAAAAGAGAGGTGGCTCAGTATTATAATGAGCTGAGATGGCTGAAGCATGAATCTTAATAGAAAAAAAGGATAGGCCTTTGTGGAGCAGCTCTGCTAGGTAATCTAGGATTTGAGGTAAGGTGGGCACGGCTGTGTCCTTTCCTTGAGACTGGCTCCAAGAACAGTATCTTTTCCATTTCTCTGAATAGGATTTCCAAGTACTTGGCCATTTGGCCTCAAGGATGATGTCCAGCACCTGTTTGCTGAGGGTTGCTGGTGGAGTATTCAGGGAATAAGCCAGGCTGCAAGATTCAGGGTTTGTAGCGGAGGATGCAAAATTTATCCCTCCTGCGGGGACAGCAGGGAGGGGCTCTGATGTAGGTGCCAGGGTGGCACTGCTGCCAGACTGCTAGGAGTGGGTACCAGTGCTGGCGGGGCAGGTCCGCAGCAATAAGGATTGTCCTTGGTTTGTCCTGTTTGATCTTGAGTAGTACTTTTGAGAGGAGGGGCAGAGGGGGAAGGCATAAATTGAGAGGTTATCCCATGTAAAGGATAGGACATCCACTTTCCATGCTTGGCTGTGGGGATTTCTGGTGCAAACTTTGCTCAATTGATGGTTTTGGGGGGAGGCAAAGAGGTCCACCTCTTGTGTCCCCCACCTGTGGGTTCGATGTTTGAATGAGTTGGGTTCCAGTTTAAACTTGTGTGGGTCCACTAGATTTCTGCTTAAGTCGTCTGCCATTGAACTTTGTTTGCCTGGCAGGAATTGAGCTTGCAGGGGTACTTGGTTGCTCAAGGCTGTGTTCCACAGGGCCATGGCTAACCTGCAGAGTGGGTAGGAATGAGTTCTCCCCTGCTTATGTACCACATAACTGTGGTGCTGCTTGTCTTTACCAAGAGTTGTCCTGGAAGGATAAGGTTTTTGAAGGCTGTCAGAGCATTCTGTACAGCTAACATTTCTTTTTGATTGATATGTAGGTGAATTTGTCCTGGGCTCCATTTGCCTTGAATGCATTTGCCAGCCATGTGAGCCCCCCATGCATAGTCTGATGGGTCTGTTGTCAGGGTTTGGGTGGCGAGGGGTTGAGTGAAAGGGAGTCCCCTTGTTGTGGTTGCAAGCCTCTGCCCACCAAAGGAACTCTGCCCTTGGACAAGGAATGACAGGAATAATTGTTTCCACGTCCTGAGAATGTTGGCACCAGAGACTTTTTAAGTACCACTGAAGTTTCCTCATATGCAGTCTTGCATATGGAATTAGTAGAATGCATGAGGCTATGAACCCTATGGCTTGCAGTATTTTTCTTGCAGACAGCTGGGTTCTGGTGGCCATTAGTTTGAAGTAGTTTGTCAAATAAACCTGCTTTTCTGGAGTAAGGAATGCCATCTAGGAAGTTATGTTCAAGCTTTCTCCCAGGAATACAGTCTTTTGGCTGGGCACCAGATGTGATTTCTTTTCGTTGATGGTGTACCCCAGAGAAGTTAGAAGTCTCTTTATAAATGCCAGGTGCTGAAGTAGCAATTCCTGATGGTCCACCTGAATCAGGCAATCGTCCAAGTATGGATAAATTTGAATATTTCTCTGCCTGCAGTATGCAATGGCTGGAGCCAGGCACTTTGTGAATACCTTGGGTGCAGTAGATAAGCCAAACGGAAGTGCAGAGAACCGATAGTGCATAGAGCCTGTCCTGAAGCGTAGTTATTTCCTGCAAGATTCCCTTATGTGGATGTGCAGATAAGCTTCTTTTAGGTCTAGGGTGACTAGCCAGGAGTCCTTGGCTAGCACAGGAAGCAGCTGTTGTAGTGTAAGCATTCTGAATTTTGGGACCACCAGGAAGGTGTTGAGAATGGACAGGTCGAGGATCGGGAGCCAAGAGCCCCCTTTTCTGGGCACCAGGAACAGTCTGGAGTAGAAACCCTGTCCTCTTTGCTCTATTGGAACAGACTGAATAGCCCTGATACTGAGAAGAGAAAGTATTTGCTTTTGAGCCTCTGCTCACTGGTTTGGAGAAAGGTCTGGCAACCCGCTTGGGGTTGGCAGTGAGAGAAAACAGAATCTGTATCCCTGGGATACAATGCTTAGGACTCATAGGTCCTAGGTAATGGACATCCAGTTTTTTGCATGCAGGGTGAGTTTTCCTCCTAGGGGTGCAAGTACTTGGGCATGGCTGGGAAGGATGACAGACAAGTCACTGTGATTTTTTTCGATAAGGGGGTGGCTTACCACTCCCTGTTTTGAGGGGGGGAGCACTCCATTGTTTAGATCTCTGCGTACCCTGAGACTGTAGCCTTGGTGGTCTGTTGCCTCTGGGTTTGGGCTGAGAAAACCTGGTAGGGACTGGAAAAGACCAGTTTTTAGAAGGCCAATGCCTACTGAACCTAAGTGGCTGTACCTGTACGAAATCTTTAACAGTTTGCATAGATTTGGCTTTTTCCTCCATCTTTCCAAGAACCTCTTCTGCTTTTGTGCCAAACAAATGTTCCTGGTTTAATGGAGCATCTAGTAATTTTGCTTTGACATTGTCTGGCAAGATTTCTTCCTTCAGCCAAGCATGCCTTCTCAGTACAGACCCAGTGACAGCAGCCTTGCAAGATGCGTCTAAGGCATCAAAACCACACTGAAAAGTATGTTTACTGACTTGGTTTGCAGAATGCAGTAACTCTTGTAAATCTTTATTTTCTGAAAAATCTGGAAGTAACAGCATTTTTTGTTTAATTAGTTCCATAATATGCTGCTGGTACTTCAACATGTGAAACTGGCAATTTAAAGCCCTGATGGCAAGAGTTGCAAAGGTATATACCTTCTTGCCCCACATGTTTAGAGCCCTCGAATCCCTGTCCAAAGGGATATGATTTTTGGCATTAGTAGCCTTAATACCTTTAGGTACTTGGGAAATCATCTCTGGATCTGAGTGGGATTCTTAAAGAGAAATTTGTGAGACTCAGGTAGCCTATAGTACCTGTCAGGCTTTCTAGGAGCTGGAGGTAAAGTATCAGGAGTAAGACTGGATTCCATGAAAACATCTACAATATCCAGGACAGGGGGTATAGCTAGAGGCTTGTGCTGAGGCAAGTCTAAAAATTCTCTTGAGTCTCTTCTTGGACTGTGGGTAGTCCTGGCATTCCCAGCAGAAGTGCTCTCTTAAGGTATGCAAGGTTTCACCAAAAGAAATGTCCTCTTTAGGGGAGGCAGAGGGATTGGAATCCTCTGCATCTGAATCCTCATAGGTAGATTAGGGTATGTCTTGGTAATCAGAGGGATCACAGTCATCGGACTCATGGTCTGTTGAATCAGAAGGGAAATCAATTCGGAAGGCTGGCTTCCCCTGATTAGAGTTATAAGGTCTTCAGCCATTCTAAGCATTTGTTTCTGTGGCATGGGAGCTTGAGCATGCACTTTGGTCGTCAGTTTTCTAGGCGTAGTGCGAACTCTGGCCTGAGAAACTCAGTCGTTTTAGTCTGAAAAAAAGTAGTAGGTTTAATACGAACATCGGCAGGTCAGAATACAACGTCAGAAGCCGGTGCCTGCATAGTGGCTCTGGACCCATCCAAGGTAGAGACATCCGCAGGCTCCATAATCGTAGAAAAATCTCGTGGCATACCGGACTCTGAATGGGTCTCAGCAGAGGCCTGTGAATCTGTAGAACCGGGTATCAGGGAATGCAAAAGTGCTTCACTGAGTACCAGCGGACTGGTGACTGGCATAACGGAAGCGTCGTCAGCAGTTTTGGACCTATGCGGTCTGTCTGTCTTTATCCATATCTTTTTTTAGAAAGATCGGTAACTGGATGGCTTACTGAAGACATTTCAGAATACGGAGAATGACAGCGAAAGAATTTAGCAACAAAGAGAGCCCGACAACGAATAGTTCGGGTGTTAAACAAGGCACAAAGCCGACAGCAAGGAACGTCGTGGTCTGAGCCTAAACACGTGATGCAGTAAGAATGAAAATCTCTGTGAGATATTTGCTTTCCACAGGCAAGACAATTAACTTTTTCTGACATCAGTTAGAGCAAGAAAAAAGAATCCCCAATGGGGTACTTAGCTTTAGAAGACTTCAGGTTTGAAACTCGAAAAAGGAAAATTTCAGGTAGCGGCCGACCGGCACTTGCGAACTGCTTTGGGCTCACGTGCGGCAAGAAAAGCTGATGTAATGGTGCCGGCTGCATGTTTTATACCCCTGACGACCTGATGTCATGGAAGAGGTGACAGCATCCGACGCAGAAATCCCAAGACTCTGGTATGCAGGCCGACTGAGGGCTACCTGCAGGCAGATAACCCAAGCGTGATGACTGCAACAGTAAAACACGAAGATCATCATCCATGGTTCCTTCTTGATTAGACTTGAGCATTAGAGGACAGCAGTGCCGTGGCCAATCTGTGGCTGTTAGAATGACAACTGGTCCTTCTTCCCTTATCTTCAGCAGTACCCGGAGGAGCAAGGTTATAGCAAAAGGCTAAGAGGAATAGGCCTGTCCAAGGGAAGGAAAAGGCATCTGTCTTCCAGGCTGACCTTGTTTTGGCCCTTGGCCCTTACTTTTTCAAGTGAGAATTTTCTTTGGTGGCAAAATGGTCCATCTCTGTCCCACCCCATTCTCTGGCTATGCACAGAAAATCTTCCTGATGCAGTTGCCAGTTGTAAGTCTGACAGGATCCTGCTTAAGGAAGGTACTGAGCCATGAGATGCAGACCAATGGAGTTTTATTTCCCAAAGGTCTATGGCTAGGTGGAAAAGATGGTAACAGCAAGCCCTCACCTGCTTAAGTTAGCACATAACATCGGGATTGTCTGCCTTTACTAAGAGTACTCCTGATTTCCACTGGTCTTTGAAGGCAATTAGACTTTCTTGGACTGCCATCAGTGCTTTTAGGTTGGTGGGATTGTTTTTGAACTGGTAGTCCCATCTGCAGAGGCTGTAAGTTGTTGTTGTGTGCCCCCCAGCCTATTTCTGAGGCATCCATGATCAGAGTTTGGTCCTGTGGAATAAACTTGAAGGGAAGGCCTAAGCTGAGGGACCAGGCTTCGTCACATCAGGCAAACTCTTTCCTGAGGCAAGGAAGAAACTTCACCCTGAAGTTCAGGAATTGAGAATGTTGGCACCACACATTTCTGAGGTACTGCTGTAGCTTCTTCATATGGAGTCTGGCAAGGGGGATCATGAGGATGCAAAAGGCTATGTAATCCAAAGCTCTGAGAAACTCTACGGCAGTTAAGTATTTCCTGAGAAGGAGCTTTTGGAAGTACAGCATCAGAAAGGTAACCTTGTCTGGAGGAATGAAGGCTTTCTGAAGAGAGAAGTCCAGTAAAATCCCGGAAATACAATCCTGTTTGTGGGGATGGTCTGAGACTTTTGGGCATTGATGGTGAAACCCCAGTGAAGCCAGGATCTGTTGGGTATGAAGCAGATAAAATGCTTTGAGTTTTTCAAGATTTGTAACTTGAATCAGGCAATTGTCTAATAGGGGTACACCTGAATGCACTTTAACCTGCAGAAGGCTGTCCCTGGGGCTAGGCATTCTATGAAAACCTTGGGTGTAGTAAACAAGCCAAAGGGCAGAGCACAGACAAGGGTGGAGGCAATCAAGGAGACTAGGGACTGGCTAGGATGCTCTGCAAGACTGCAGTGGCAAAGCCTGCCCTGGATTTGGAGAAGATAAGCAGGTGGTAATGTTTGGTGAAAGTGTGAACAGATGTCCAGGTGGTAGCCTCCAGGATGTCCCTGGTGGGGACTCCTCTGATGAAAGCTGTAGAAGTGGAGGCTGCTCTGGTGGAGTGAGTTCTGACCCCCTTAGGGGGATGCTTTCCCTCTTGCTTGTAACAAATGGATGCATTGTGCTATCCATTTAGAAATTGTTTGCAGATGGCTTTGCCCTCTGCCCCTGCAGCAAAGCTAAGCAGCAATTGATCAGACTTTTTGAATGATTTAGTCCTGTCTAAGTAGACTCTGAGCTGTCTGTGCACATCTAGAGAGTGCAGGATCATTTTCCCCCTTGTTTTGTGGGTTAGGGAAAAAGGTGGGCAATTGAATGGATTGGGTGAGAGCCACACTGGACACCACTTTGGGCATGAAGGATGGGTTAGCCCTGACGGAAACCCCGTCAGCATGAAAGATGAAGGGCACCACAGCCATGAGTGCTTGTAGCTTGGAGACCCTTCTGGCTGGAGTGATGGCCAGAAGAAAAGCCGTCTTCCAGGAGAGAAATTTTAACTCTGCTGAAGATGATGGTTCAAAGGGGGGGGGGGCAGGGTGAACTTTTCCAACACAAAATTAAGGCCGCAAGCTGGGGGTAGGTGTTCTGGGTGGCCTCAAGTTGCTAGCCCCTCTTAGGAATTGTTTGATCAGAGGGTGTGAGAAAAGGAGCTGCTCAGTGGGGAAAATAAGAGATAGCAGAGGCATGAATTTTAATAGAGGAAAAAGAGAGACCACTGTGTAGCAGTTCAGCTAGGTAATCCAGGATGAGAGGGAGGGAGGGCTGTGCTGTATCGGCTCCCTTAGCCTGAATCCAGGTGCAGAACCTTTTCCATTTGTCGGCACAAGACCTTCTAGTGCTAGGGCATTTGGCCTCATGTACAACATCTAGTACCTGTTTACTGAGGTTGACAGACTGATCAGTTGTTAGGAAATAAGGCAAGCTGCCAAACTGAGGATCTGCAATTGGAGATGCATGAATTCTCTTTCTCTCTGGGTCAGGAGGGTTGGGGTCTGAGTGAGATGTCATGGTGGCAGTGGGGACAGGCTGCACAGCAGTGGGTACCAGTGCTGGCAAGGCCAGTCTGGAGCAATAAGAATTGTCCTTCATTTTTCCTCCCTTATTTTGAGCAGTACCCTGGTAATGAGGTAGTGGAGGAAGGGCACAGACCAACAGATTGACTCACGGGAAGGACAGGGAATCCACTTTTCAAGCTATGTTGTGATGCTCCCTGGTGCAAAACTTGCTGAGCTGATCGTTGGTGTGGGAGGCAAAGAGGTCGACCTTTGGGGTGCCCCATTTCTGAGTTATTATGGTGAAGGTTCTTTTGTCTAGCTGCCACTCGTGTGGGTCCAGAAGATTTCTGCTTAAGTGATCTGCCATAGAGTTTAGAGAACCTGGAAGGAATTGTGCTAACAGGTGCAGTTGATATACCACATCACAGTGGTGTTGTCCGTTTTGATCAGTAGAGCCCCTGGGGAGAGAAGGGGCCTGAAAGCTGACAATGTGTGCTGGACAGCTAACATCTCTTTTTGGTTGATGTACAGATGGATTTGCTGTGGGCTCCATTGGCCCTGTATGCACCTGCTGTCCAGGTGTGCACCCCAGGCATAGTCTGATGCGTCTGTGGTGAGGATCTGGGCGGCATGGGGTAGTGAGAAAGGTAGTCCCTTGTTGTGGGAGCATGCTGCTGCCCACCAAAGAAAATCTTTCCTGAGGCAAGGTATCATGGGTATAAGAGTTTCCAGGTCTTGAGAGTGTTGACACTAAAGGCTTTTTAGGTACCACTGAAGTTTCCTCATATGCAGTCTGGCATATGGAATGAGTAGAATTCAAGATGCCACGAACCCCAGAGCTTGCAGGATTTTCCTTGCAGACAACTGGGGTCTGGTGGCTAGTCGAGAGAAGTAGGCTGTCAGGTAAGTTTGCTTTTCTGGTGTAAGGAATGCCATCTGGGATGCTGTGTCCAGGCTTGCTCCCAGGAATATAATCCTTTGGGTGGGTACTAGTTTGGATTTCTTTTCATTGATAGTGTACCCTAGGGAGGTCAGTAAGGACTTTACAAAGTCTAGGTGCTTCAGCAGCTTTTCCTGACTGTCTGCCTAAATTAGGCAGTCATCTAAATATGGGTAAATTTGGATATTCCTTTGTCTGCAAAAGGCAATGGCCGGAGCCAGACATTTTGTGAAAACTCTAGGAGCAGTAGATAACCCAAAGGGAAGTGCAGAGAACTGAAAGTGCAGAGATCCTGCCCTGAAAAGACACAGCTGTGTATCTACCATAAATGTAGATGTTAGAGTGTATTCACTGTTGCAGTCATTACTCTTGGGTTATCCTGCTGGCAGGCAACACTCAGTCGGCCAGAATTCCAAAGTCTAGGTCTGGCGTCAGTTGCTGTTGCCTCCTCCCTGACGTCAGAGTGCCAGGGGTATAAAAGTTGCAGCCGACGCCATTTTCTTCAGTTTTTCTTGCCCCAGATGTCAGGTGCCCCAAATTGGTAGGCTGAAAAATATGCCAATGAGACATGCATGCACAAAAATAACATTTCCTTCATCTACAAGCAAATACACCAAAAAGGTTGTATAGGATAGAAGTGCAGATAAATCCCAGCAAAGAGAAGGGGGATGGTGGGTGGGTAACCTGGACTGCAACAGTGAATACACTTGAACATCTACATTTATGGTAGGTACACAACTGTACTATGTTCATTGTGTTTCACTGTTGCAGTCATTACTCTTGGGTAGAATCCCAAAGCTGAGGATGGGTGGCTGGGCTAAATAGGATTAGGAGAGGCTATGAGGCCCTGCAGAACTGCAGTGGCAAAGCCTGCTCTGGACTTAGAGTAGAGAGGCAAGTGGTAGTGCTTTGTAATAGTGTGCACTGATCTCCAAGTTGCAGCCTCTAAGATATCTTTGGTTGGTACTCCTCTGAGGAAGGCTGCTGAAGTGGCTGCTGCTCTGGTGGAATGAGGCCTAATGCCCTTAGGCACTGGTTTGCCATGCTGAAAATAGAAACGGATACAATTGCCTATCCATTTAGAAATAGTCTGTTTTGAGATAGCCTTTCCTTGTGATCCTGCAGCATATGACACTAAAAGCTGCTCAGCCTTTCTGAAAGCTTTAGTTCTGTCCAAGTAGAAGCGTAACTGCCTGTGTATGTCCAAAGAATGCAGAGTTTTCTCACCCTTGTTCTGTGGATTTGGGTAAAAGGTAAGCAAGTGAATGGTTTGGTTGAGCGCCAAACTGGACACCACCTTAGGCATAAATGTAAGGTTTGTCCTCAGAGAAAAGTACAGTTTTGTAACTACCATAAATGTAGATGTTCGAGTATTCACCCTGCTGCAGTCATCACACTTGGGTTATCCTGCCGTCAGGCGGTCCCACAGTCAGCCAGAATTCCAAAGTCTTGGTCCGGCGTCAGTTGCTGTCGCTTCTTCCCTGACGTCAGTGCGCCAGGGGTATATAAGTGGCATCCGACACCATTTTCTTCAGTTTTTCTTGCCCCAGATGTCAGGTGCCCCCAATAGGTAGGCAATACATATTGCTATATAAAAATGTACATATACAAATAAAACAATACCTTCAGGCACAAGCAAATACACCACAGAGGTTGTATAGGATAGAAAGGTATAGATAAGGCCAGCTAGTTCAGAGGGGATGGAGGGAGGGTAACCTTGACTGCAGCAGGGTGAACACTCGAACATCTACATTTATGGTAGGTACAAAACTGTACTATGTTCATTGTGTTACCCTGCTGCAGTCATCACACTTGGGGTGAATCCCAAAGCTAAGGATGGGTGGTGGAGTTAAACAGGGTTAGAAGAAGGTAGTAGGCCCTGCAAAACTGCAGTGGCAAAACCAGCTCTAGTCTTAGAATATAGAGGTAAGTGATAGTGCTTGGTGAAGGTGTGCACTGAACTCCAAGTTGCAGCTTCCAGAATATCCTTGGTTGGCACCCCCCCTGAGAAAGGCTGCTGATGTAGCTGTAGCCCTGGTGGAGTGGGACCTAATGTTAGCAGGTACCGGTTTTCAGTGATGCGTGTAGCAGAAACTTATGCAATGTCCTATCCATTTTGAAATGGTCTGTTTTGAGATCGCTTTTCCTTGTGATCCTGCAGCACAGGCTACAAAGAGCTGGTCAGATTTTCTGAAAGCCTTAGTTTTATCCAAGTAGTAACGTAATTGCCTGTGAAAGTCCAAAGAGTGCAGGAGTCTTTCTCCTTTGTTCTGGGGATTTGGAAAAAAGGTGGGCAAATGAATGGTTTGGTTTAGGGCCACACTGGATACCACCTTTGGCATAAAGGAAGGGTTAGTTCGTAGAGAGAGACTGTCTTGATGAAAAAATGAGGAAAGGCTCCACTGACATTAGTGCCTGTAGCTCTGAGATGCTTCTAGTTGAAGTTATTGCTAGTAGCAGGGCAGTTTTCCACAAAATAAATTTTAAATCAGCTGAAAAGGCTGGTTCAAAGGGCGGCAGTGTAAGCTTTTCCAGAACAAAGTTGAGATGCCAAGTAGGTGTTGGTGCTCTCCTGGGCGGTCTTATGTTCTTAGCCCCTCTGAGGTACTGTCTTAGGAGTGGATGTGAAAATAAAGGAGGATCCGTGTTGTAATGAGCTGAAATTGCTGAGGCGTGGATCTTAACAGATAAGGAAAGTCCTTTGTGCAACATCTCAGTTAAATATTGTAGAATCTGAGGAATGTTTGGATCAGGGGGATTTTGGCCTTTAGCCTGGTTCCAGGTGCAAAATCTTTTCCATTTGTCTGAATAGGTTTTCCTGGTGCTGGGCCTCCTGGCCTCCAGAATGACATACATAACAGCTTTGGATAGAGGTGTTGGCTGGTTGTTTAGGTAATTTGCCATGCAGCAGCCAGGTTTAAAGTCTTAAGCTGGCTGTGTAGACTCTGATTGTCTCTCTGGGTGAGTAGGTGAGGAATTTGTGGTAAAATCCATGGTGGGCCATGGGCTATGTTCCTTAGAATTGGATACCAGTGCTGGCGTGGCCAGTCGGGTGCAATGAGTATCATTTGTGGCCTCTCTAATCTGACTTTCAGCAGTACCTTTGCTAGAAGAGGCAGTGGAGGAAAGGCATACACTGTTAATGTTTTACAACTGAATGAGAGGGCGTCCACTTTCCAAGCTTGTGGGTGGAATGTCCTTGTGCAAAATTTTTGAAGTTGGTAATTTTGGGGGTTGGCAAACAGATCTATGTCTGGGCGTCCGCATTTTTGAGTTATCATTGCAAATACTTGTGGATCTAGTTTCCACTCGTGGGGATCCATGATGTTTCTGCTTAGGTCGTCTGCCAATGTGTTTTTCTTTCCTAGCAGGAATTATGCTTGTAGTTGAACTTGGTAAGACAGTGCTGTGTTCCACAAGGTCATTGCTTGCCTGCACAGAGGGTAGGAATGTGCCCCCTTGCTTATGTACCACATTACTGTGGTATTGTCTGTCTTTATTATTAGTTGTTCTGGGTGTAAGAGGTCCTTGAAAGCTGTTAGGGCATTCTGCACCGCTAGCATTTCTTTTTGATTGATATGCAGATGCCTTTGATCTGTAGTCCATTTGCCCTGAATGCACTGTCCTGCCATGTGTGCTACCCAGGCATAGTCTGATGCATCTGTTTTTCTAGTTTGCCTGGCTGTGGGCAAGGTGAAAGGCTGATCCTTGTTGAGGTGACATGCCTGTGCCCACCATAGAAACTCCTGTTGAAGGCAGGGAATGAGTGGTATCACTGTTTCCAAGCTGTGGCTGTGCTGAGTCCATACGCTTTTCAGGTACCATTGTAATTTTCTCATATGCAGTTTTGCAAATGGTAGTAGTAGTATGCAAGATGCCATGAATCCCAAGGCCTGCAGAATTTTTCTTGCAGGGAGCTGGGTCTTTGTTGCCATTATTCTGAAGTATTTAGTCAGCTGTTGTTGCTTGTCTGGCGTGAGATAAGCCATCTGGGTCATTTGTATTCAAGTTGGCACCCAGGAATATTATGTTTTGTGAGGGCACTAGTTTTGATTTCTTTTCATTTACTGTGTACCCTAGGCAACTTAGAAGGTGTTTGACAAATGCCAGATGCTTTAAAAGAATGTCCTTGCTTTCTGCTTGAATAAGGCAGTTGTCCAGGTATGGGTATATTTGAATTCCTCTTTGTCTGCAGTATGCAATTACTGGTGCCAGGCATTTTGTGAAGACCCTGGGCGCAGTAGAGAAGCCAAACGGCAGTGCAGAGAATTGATAATGGGTTGAACCTGCAATGAAGCGGAGGTATCTTCTGCAATTTTGTCTGATAGGGACATGCAGGTATGCCTCCTTGAGATCCAACGTTACTAGCCAAGCCTTCTTGCCCAGCATGGGAAGAAGCTGCTGTAGTGTTAGCATCTTGAATTTTGGTACTTGCAGATAGGTGTTCAGAATTGAAAGATCCAGAATGGGTCTCCATGCTTTGTCCTTTCTGGGTACTAGAAAGAGTCTTGAGTAAAATCCTTGTCCTTGCTCCTGTGTAGGTACCTGTTGAGTGGCTCTCATGTCCATGAGAGCTGTAATTTGTTTTTGTGCCTCTGCCTATTGATTTGGTGGCAGGTTTGGCATTCCTTTTATCCTTGGCAAGGTATGAAAGTGGAATCTGTATCCTTGTGAGACAATGTTTAGGACCCATTTGTCTTTTGTGATGATGTGCCAGTTGTCTGCAAAAAGTGCTAATTTTCCTCCCAAGGGAGCTGCCAAGAGAGATTTGCTTGGTAGTTTGAGGGTTGAGTCATTGTGTTTGTCTTCTGCTAGCTTGGGGCCTGTCTTCTCCTCCTTTCTGGGTAGCAGTACCCCATTGGCGAGGTTTGTAAGGGCCTTGTGACTGACCTCTGCCTCTTGGGTGTCTGTATGTGCCCCTCTGTGATCTGTCAGAAACTGGAAAGGACCAGTTTTTTGCTGACCAATTTCTGCTGAAACGAGGGGGTTGTACCTGTAAAAAATCCTTGACCGTCTGCATAGACTTCGCCTTATCCTCCATTTTCTTTAAAACCTCTTCTGCTTTGACACCAAATAATACATCCTGCTGTAAAGGTGCATCCAATAATTTTGCTTTAACATGATCAGGTAGGGTTTGTTCTTTTAACCAAGCATGTCTACGTATGACAGACCCAGTAACAGCTGCTCTACAGGAAGCTTCCAATGAATCAAATCCACATTGTAAAGTATGTTTACCCACCTGTTCAGCTGCATGCAACAGATCCTGCATTTCCTTGAATTCAGACTGTTCAGAATGTGTGCTCATTTTTTTTTTTTAATTGAGACATTAGGAATTGCTGATATTTCAGCATGTGAAACTGACAATTTAATGCTCTCATAGCCAGGGTAGCTGAGGTGTACATCGTCTTTCCCCATCTATCTAGGGCTCTGGAATCCCTTTCAGAGGGTACAGGATTTTTAGCCATAGAAGCTTTAGCCCCTTTGGGACCCGGGGAAATTGTTTCTGGGTCAGCCACAGGGCTTTTATAAAGGAATTTGTGTGAGTCAGGTACTCTGTAGTATCTGTCTGGTTTGGCTGGAACAGGAGGTAGAGTCTCTGGATTTAGACTAGACTCCAAGTAAACATCATCCACAATGTCTAAAACTGGAGGGATAGCAAGTGGTCTGTGCTGGGGTAGTAAAAGGAACTCTCGGAGCCTTTTAGAATCAGTGTAGTCCTGGCCTTCCCAGTGGAAATGTTCCCTCATGGTATGTAAAGTTTCCCCAAAGGAGTAGTCTTCAGGAGGAGATGCTGAGGGAATACAGTCTTCAGCATCAGTCTTCATAAGGGGTTAAAGAGTAATCCTGTTCCTCAGAAGAATCTGAGGAAATTGAAACCTGGTCAGAGGAAGCATAATCCTCCTCTTGTCTTGGTCTTTTATCTGGAGAGGGATGGGAACCCCTGATTAGGGTAATCAAATCTTCAGCCATCTTAAGCATCTGTTTCTTAGGCATGGGGTCTTGAACTGGAGACTGATGTGCAGTCTTTTTTAGTTTTAATGGAGTTTTAAGCTTAGCATACAATTTAATGGTGAGTGTAGTCGGTCTGAAGACACCTTCTGCAACCAAAGGTGTTTCTACTGCACCGGGATCTCCTTCTGCTCCAGTGTCGGAAGGGCCTAATGAAGATGGCTGCGACAGCCTAGTACACTCCACTTGAGAATCCGCAGCTGTCTGGGGTTCCAATTCTGCAGTCGTCAGGGGCTGTGTAGGCACCTCACTGAAAACCGGAGAAATGGCGACAGGCCCAGCAGAGGCATCGGAGTCTGGCTTGGTCCTAGGCTGCTTGTCCTTATCCTTGCGTTTTTTATGCATGCCGGTCATCAGCTGCTCCGACGGCATGATATAATTAAATTTCCTACCAAAGTAATGTCGTGCAAAGTCAAAAAGGCGTTTGATAGTTCGTTTATTAAACCTAGCACAAAACCGACAACCTGTGACGTTGTGGTCTTGGCCTAGGCAAGGAATACAATAAGAATGGAAGTCCTTATGAGGTATTTGCTTCCCACAAGAAATGCAATTGTTAACGTTTTCTGACATCGGACTGAGGCAAGAAAAGGTTCCTCAATGAGGTACTTAGCTTTATTGAAGACTTCGGACTGAAATTCGATTTGAAAATCTCAGGTGTCGGCCGAACGGCACTTGCGAACTGCTTCTGCTACGGGCACCGCGCGGCAAGAAAGACTGAAGAAAATGGTGTCGGATGCCTCTTATATACCCCTGGCGCACTGACATCA
Source organism: Protopterus annectens (assembly GCF_019279795.1). Lineage (NCBI taxonomy): Eukaryota > Metazoa > Chordata > Ceratodontiformes > Protopteridae > Protopterus > Protopterus annectens. Next base: position 1,140,441,747 of record NC_056741.1, on the reverse strand, counting down.
GGGAAGAAGCGACAGCAACTGACGCCGGACCAAGACTTTGGAACTCTGGCCGACTGCGGGACCGCCTGACGGCAGGATAACCCACGTGTGATGACTGCAGCAGGATAACATGATGAACATCCCTGTCTGAATGAAAAATGATGAAAGGTTCCACAGCCATGAGTGCTTGTAACTCCGAGACTCGCCTTGCAGAGGTTATTGCTAGGAGCAGAGCTGTTTTCCAGGATAAGAATTTTAGGTACTTACATATTATCGCAACCAGATTTTCATGGTTGCGAAATTGGCATGCTGGCATGAAAACAACTGCGGGAAACACCATAAGGTGTTAGTTTGACATCCTTACTGATTAGAAATCAGTTTGCCTTACTTTCAGGAAGAGTAACAGTTGTGCAAGCCTTCTTCCTGTTTGCCATGCAGTACACACGCACGCTTCAATTGTCACGGCTGCTGTCATGAGAATGATTGAAACTGTTGACAGGTCTGCTTAGAGACTTGCTCATAATCGTGTAGATCACCCTTCTGCATCACAAAAATGTAAAGCAGACAAAGCAGTGTAATGTTACATTTCTTACATGACAGTATTACTTGCAATTGTTGTTATGGGGATTTGCTTTTCATAGTTTGAATCTTTTTCTAACTCCTGCCATACTTCTCCAAGTAACCTGCAAAGCACCACCACTACTGATCTTCCCCTGGGAAGTCACACTGGTTAACAATGCATGCTTGAGTTAATCAGGAATAGGTATGGGAAGACGGAACTGACTGAAAACAGAGAAGCTGCTCTTTCGTACATCTCCTTTGCTTAATTTTCAGGGGATGATAAGACTGCAATCAACAGGACATTAGCAGCCATTCTTAATCATGTGTGCATCTGCAAAGCAATGCACGCAAGACAGGGAGATGATTTCTTGAATTGTTCCTGTTCCTAACAGTCATGTATAGTTTTTAGCCACGTCTGAGGAATTACAGCAACAGTGATAAGTGTTTCCTGCAGTTGGATCTGTGGAGGTATGCGCATTTCGCAACCGTGAAAATCTGGTTGCAATAATACATAAGTACCGAATTTTATATCTGCTGTTCATGCTGGCTCGAAAGGAGGCAGTGTGAGTTTTTCCAAAACATAATTGAGGTCCCAGGCCGGAATTGGTGCTCTCCATGGAGGCCTAATGTTTTTGGCCCCTCTGAGGTACTGCCTTATTAAACGATGAAAAAAGATAGGTGGTTCCGTATTGTAATGGGCTGAAATGGCAGATGCATGAATCTTAATTGATGAGAAAGAAAAGCCTTTGTTCAGCATCTCAGTTAGGTATTGTAAAATGTGAGGTATATTTGGTACAGACGTGTCAATGCCTTGTTCCTGGTTCCAAGCACAGAATCTCTTCCATTTTTCTGCATAAGATTTTCTGGTACTGGGCCTCCTGGCCTCCAAGATAACATCCATAACAGCTTTTGAAAGAGGAGTGTTATGAATAGCTACATTATCTGCCATGGTGCCAGATTTAAGGTTCTGAGTTGGCTGTGCAGGATCGGATTGTTTTGTTGGGTCAGCAAGTGAGAAGTTTGAGGCAATATCCATGCTGGACCTTGAGACAAGCTCTTTAGGATTGGGTACCAGTGCTGGCATGGCCAGTCGGGTGCAATCAGTATCATTTTTGGCTTCTCTTGTCTGACCTTTAGGAGTACTCTGAGAAGGAGAGGCAGTGGGGGAAAAGCATATGCTGTTAAGATTTTTCCAGCTGAATGATAGGGCGTCCACTTTCCATGCTTGTTTGTGATAAATCCTTGTGCAAAATCTCTGCAATTGGCAGTTGTGAGGGGAGGCAAATAGATCTATGTCTGGGCATCCCCATTTCCTTATTATCATGCTGAAGACTTGTGGATCCAGTTTCCATTTTGTGGGGATCCAAGAGGTTTCAGCTTAGTTTGTCTGCCAGAGTATTTGTTTTTCCTGGCAGGAATTGTGCTTACAGGTGAACTTGAAAAGCCAATGCTGTGTCCCATAAGGTCATTGCTTGTCTGCAGAGGGGGTAGGAATGTGTACCTCCCTGCTTGTTTATGTACCACATGACCGTAGTGTTGTCTGTCTTTATCAGTAACTGTCCTGGATGAAGCAGGTCCTTGAAAGCTGTCAGGGCATTTTGAACAGCTAGCATCTCTTTTTGATTGATGTGAAGATGCATTTGGTTTGCAGGCCATGTGCCCTGAATAACCACATTGCAAAGTATGCTTTCCCACTTGTTCAGTTGCATGCAATAAATCCTGCAATTCCTTGTTCTCTGAACATTCAGTATTTGTCAACATTTTCTGTTTAAGCAGTGACATTAAATATTGCTGATATTTAAGCAAATGAAACTGACAATTTAAAGCCCTTACAGCCAGTGTAGACTTTTCCCCCCATCTGTCTAGAGCCCTAGGATCCCTTTCAGAGCGGACAGGGTTTTTTGCAGTGGAAGCTTTAACCCCCTTGGGACCCTGAGATATAGTTTCTGGGTCAGCAGCTGGGTTTTTATATAGGAATTTATGAGAATCTGGGACCCTGTAGTATCTGTCTGGCTTAGCAGGTGCAGGGGGTAAAAAGTCAGGGGACAGGCCGGACTCTGAAAATACATCATCTACAAAGTCTAGAACAGGTGGAATAGCAAGGGGTCTGTGCTGAGGAAGAAGCAGAAAGTCTCTGAGCCTTTTCTTAGATTCAGAATAATCTTGCCTCTCCCAGTGGAAATGCTCCTTCATAGTATGCATGGTTTCCCCAAAAGAATAATCCTCAGGAGGAGAGGCTGAAGGAATGGATTCTTCAGCATCAGAATCCTCATAGGGAAGCATGGAGTAATCCTGTTCAGAAGAGGAATCAGAGGAAATAGAAACCTGATCATAAGAATCATACTCTGTCTCTTGCCTAGGCCTCTTATCAGGAGGGGGATGGGAGCCCCTGATCAAAGTAATTAGGTCTTCGGCCATTTTGAGCATCTGTTTTTTAGGCATAGAAGTCCGAGTAGGAGAATGCTGTACTTGTTTCTTTGTCTTTAGAGCTGCTTTAGTCTTTGAAGCTGAGGATGGCTTAATATATAGTTGGGTAGGTCTGAAGACACCCTCAGAAGCTGATGTCTGCTCAGCGGCTCCGGACCCATCTGAGGGAATGATTTCCGAGTGTCCAATACCTTGAGTATCCAGAGGCCCAGTCGGCTCCACGTGGGAGTCGGTAGCGGCCTGTGGCTCCGAGGTAGCGGGCACCAAGGGCTGCGAGAGTGCCTCACTGAGAACCGGCAACTGGCCTAGTAGAGGCTTCATAGTCGGTTTTGGACCTCGGATGCCTATCCTTGTCCTTTTCCTTGCGTTTTTTGTAAACTCCGGTTGTCGGCTGGTCCGACGGCATTATATAATTAAATCTTCGGCCAAAGTAATGAAATGCAAAATCGAACAGACGCTTGACAGTGCGTTGGTTAAATCTAGCACAAAAGTGACAGCTAGCAATGTTGTGATCAGGGCCTAGGCAAGGAATACAGTAAGAGTGAAAATCCTTATGAGGTATTTGCTTCCCACAAGAAATACAATTGTTAACTTTTTCTGACATCGGTCTGGAGCAAGAAAAAGTTTCAACGGGTACTTAGCTTTAATGAAGACTTTGGTTCTGAAATTCGGATTTGAAAATCTCAGGAGTTGGCCGACCGGCACTTGTGAACTGCTTTTGCTCTGGGCACTGTGCGGCAAGAAAGACTGAAAAAATGGCGTTGGCTGCATCTTTTATACCCCTGGCGCTCTGACGTCAGGGAGGAGGCAACAGCAACCGACGCCAGACCTAGACTTTGGAATTCTGGCCAACTGAGGGTAGCCTGCCAACAGGATAACCCAAGACTAGTGACTGCAACAGTGAAACACGATGAACATCGTAGGTATTTCCTGCATGATTCCTTGATAGGAATGTGGAGGTAGGCCTCTTTCAGGTCTAGGGTGGTTAGCTAGGCATCCGTGGAGAGCATGGGCAGCAGTTGCTGGAGGGTGACCATTCTGAATTTTGGTATCACCAGGAAGGTGTTTAGAATGGATAGATCGAGGATGGAGCGCCAGGTGCCCTCTTTTCTGGGTACCAGAAAAAGTCTGGAGTAGAAACCTTGGCTTTCTGTTCTGCAGGAAAGCGCTCTATTGCCTTCATAGAGAGCAGGGTAAGGACTTGCATTTGTGTCTCTGCCCACTGGGTTTGGCGGTAGATCTGGGAACCCTTTTGGGGTTGGAAGTGTGTGGAAAGAAAATTTGTATCCCTGCGACACCATGTTGAGGACCCAATGGTCGCTGGTAATGGTGGCCCAGGATGCTTGTGTGAAAGGAGAGTTTTCCTCCTACAGTTAAGTGAAGGTGGGCAGAGGGAGGGAGTGGTGCAGGAGAGTCCTTGTGAGTTCTAACCACGAGGAGGTGGCTTAGAACTCCCTGTTTTTGAAGTGGATGAATTCCACTGTTTTGATCTCTGCATTCCCTGTGGCTGCTGTCTGGGGGGGGGGGGGATCTGCTTCCATGGGGTCTGGGCTGAAATTACCTGGTGGAAGCAGGAAAGGACCAGTGCTTAGAGGGGGAATGCCTACTGAACCTGGGTGGCTGGACCTGTAAGAAATCCTTAACTGTCTGCATAGATTTAGCTTTTTCTTCCAACGTTTTTAAGACCTCCTCTGCCTTAGTGCCAAATGAATTGTCTTTGTGCAAGGGTGCATCCAACAATTTAGATTTAAAATGGTCTGACAAGGGCTGTTCCTTAAGACATGCATGCCTTCTAAGGACAGAACCGGTGACTGCTGCCCCACAGGAAGCTTCTAGGGCGTAAAAACCACAGTTTAAGGTGTGCTTAGTTACTTGACTTGCAGAATGCTTTAACTCTTGTAACTCTTTAGATTCTGCACAAGCAGGAAAGGAAGACACTTTTTGTTTGAGGAGTTCCATGGTATCTTGCTGAAATTTTAGCATATGGAACTGGCAATTTAGTGCTCTGACAGCAAGAGCAGCAGAGGTGTATACTTTTTTACCCCATCTGTCTAGTGCTCGGGAATCCATATCTGAGAGGGTGGGATTCTTAGCAGAGGCTGCTTTAATACCGTTAGGCCCTTGAGAAATGACCTCAGGGTCAGCAGTAGGATTTTTGAAAAGAAATTTGTGCAAGTCAGGGACCCTGTAATACCTGTCAGGTTTTCTGGGTGCAGGATGTAGGGCGTCAGGAGTCAAACTGGATTCCAGGAAAAAAACCTCCACAACATCCAGGACTGGGGGAATGGGCAGGGGTCTGTGCTATGGAACATCTAAGAATTCCCTGAGTCTCTTTTTAGACTGAGGGTAGTCTTGACATTCCCATTGGAAATGCTCCCTTAACGTATGAAGGGCTTCCCCAAAGGAAAAGTCCTCAGGTGGAGAGGTTGGGGGAATGGAATCCTCTGCATCAGAATCCGCATAAGCAGAAAGGGGTTGCATGTCTTCATATTCAGATGCATCAGAGTCATCAAACTCCTGTTCAGACAAAACTACTGGGACATATCTCTCTCTCTCTTTTGGAAGGGATAGCTTGGTTTCCCCTGATAAGCAGGATAAGGTCTTCTGCCATTTTAAGTATGAGACTGAGGCAAGGAAGCAGGTGCCTGAGAGTGGGCTGTAGGTTTCTTGGGTGTGGTTCGTACACTGGGCCTTAGAAACTTGGTCGTTTTTAGAAATAACTATAGACGCTAAAGTCGTCATCGGTTTGTATTGAGAATCGTAGTGCAAAGTACTTCCTCGGAAGCCAGTGCCTGCTTAGCGGCTCCGGATCCATCCAAGGGAGGGACAACCGCAGGATCCTTAGTCGAAGAAGAAATTTGCGGCATACCGGACTCCGAAAGGGTCTAAGTAGTGGCCTGAGAATCCACAAAAGTGGGTATCAGGGGCTGCAAAAGTGCCTTACTGAGGACCGGAGAACTGATAACTAGCTTAACGGAAGAGTCGTCGGTAGGTTTGGACCTGTGTGGTCTGTTTCTGTCTTTATCCTTACGTTTTTTTGGAAGATCTGCTGTCGGATGGCTTATCGAAGCCATATCAGAATTTGAGGACTGTAAGTGAAAATATTTAGCTACAAATAAGGGCCTGACGACGTATAGTTCTGGCGTTGAACAAAGCACAAAAGCGACAGCGGGGGACGTCATGGTCTGGGCCTAAGCAAGTGACGCAGTAAGAATGAAAGTCTTGGTGTGGTATTTGCTTTCCACAGGCGCGACAATTGTTAACTTTTTCTGACATCGGTTAGTACAAGAAAAAAGGCTCCCCAACGGGGTACTTAACTTTAGAAGACTTCAGCTTTAGTTCGGAAGACGAAACTCAGGTAGCGGCCAACCGGCACTCATACTACTACTGCTTCGGGCTCCACGGCAAGAAAGACTGATGTAATGGCATCAGCTGCCTTACTTTATACTACTGACGACCTGATGTCAGTCCTGAAGCAAAAGCAACCGACGCAGAAATACTAAGCCTCTGGTATTCGGGCCAGCCGAATGCTACCCTGGAAGGGATAACCCAAATGTGATGACTGCAACAGTGAAACACGAAGAACATCTGATAATGCCTCACAGTTGCTATGAAGTGCAAGAACCTGCTGTGACATTTTTGTGTGAATGTGGAGGTTAAGTGTCCTTCAGATCCAAGGTTACCATGTAAGGATTTGGTGAAATCATGGGCAGCAATTTTTGTAGGGATAGCATTTTGAATTTTGGTACCTGCAAGAATTTGTTGAGTTTTGATAGGCTCAGAATACGCCTCCAGGTACCCTCTTTTCTGGGTATGAGGAAAAGCCTGGAGTAAAATCCATTTCCTTGTAAAGTGTTTTGTGCTGGTTCCATGGCACCTTAGGTGCACAGGAGCTTTATTGCTTCAAGGCCTCTGTTTGCTGGTTTGGTGGAATACCTGAAAAACCTCACTGAATTCGAGGTTGTCTAAACTGAAGTTTGGAACACCTCTTGTTATAATTTTCAGTACCAACTGATCCCTGTTAATGAAAGTCCAATTCTTTAAGAAGAGAGACAGTTGTCATCCTAGTCTGGGGGGGGGGGGGTAAGAAGAGAGGGGTGGGTCTTGAGGGGAGTCGAAAAGTGCATCTCCTAGAATAGTCAGGATTGCTCCCTGCTGGGTCCCTGCTGACGGGATCCCACAGGACTACAGGAATCTGCTTGCCACTGTCTTGGTCACTTGTGCTGCCTTTGACTCCTTTCCCTTCGAGGTCTACTATGTTTAGGCTTAGAATGGGAGGCCGGAAAGACCAGTGCTTGGAACAGTAATTGCAGCTGAAGTGAAGAGATGACCTGAAGAAAGTCTTTGACTGTTTGCATGGACTTGGCCTTATTCTCAATCTTCTTTAGCATGGCTTCAGCCTTGGGGCAAACAGGAAATGCTTGCCCAAAGGTGCATTCAAGAGACTGAATTTCACATGTTCAGAGAGGGACTGCTCCCTCAGCCAGGCAAGTCTTCCAATGACAGATCTTGTGGCTGCTGTCCTGCTGGAAGCTTCCAGAACATTATAGCAGTAGTGCAAAGACTGCTTAGCTACTTGAGAGCAAGAATTACACAAGTCTAGCAGTTACTTGGACAGGGCCTGTTTTCATTCCCCAGCAGCTTTTGCTTCATCCGGTCTAAAATGGATTCCTGATACTTCACCATATAAAACTGGCAATTTAAAGCTCTCATGAAAAGGGTAGCAGAGGTGGAGACTTTCTTTACGAACCTGTCCAGGGCTCTGCTTTGTCAGCTGGCAGGGGATTTTTGGAAGTGCTAGCTTTAGCCCCCTTAGACCCAGAGTCACCACGTCAGGGTCTACTACAGTGTTCTCAAAAAGACGTCAGAGGGCATCCAGAATTCTGCAGAATCTATCAGGTTTCTAAGGGGCAGGGGGAAGGGAATCTGGCTGTAGGGAAAAATCCAGCAAGACATCATCCACTACCTCTGGGACTGGAAGAATGGCAAGAATTTCATGATCAGGGAATTTTAGAAATTCCCCAACTCTCTTCCTGTATTGTGGATAGGCCAGGGTTTGCCCATGTTCCCTCAGGGTATTGTAGGATCTCCCCAAAGAAAATGTCCTGGGGGGGCTAGAATCTGGGAGTCAAATATGTTTGGATAGGACTATGGTGATCAAATTCTCAGCCAACCTAACTAGGTCCTGTTGACAGGCCTGAGTTTGGAAGTGGCAGCTGGCAGGCCTTGGCTGGGGCAAGTTGGATGCAACCTTTTTATGAGAGGCCTTAATCTTGGACTTGAGGGTGACATCTGTGCTAGGGCCTGGACGCAGGCAGACAAATCACGGGGAAGGTGAACCATGGCAATCTCTTGATGGTGAAAACTCTGGACACCTCTTCAGCAGTATGAGAGCACTCATAAGAACCCGAAACCTGTGAAGCAGCTCCAGACACAACCGATGAGTTAAGTCCTTAGATTTGTGCAGAAGTAGAGGGACCCGATGGGGTACTGGAATCTGAACAGGTCTGGATAGAGGCCTGTGCCACATCCTCAGTCAGAGGGAACTGCATAAGCATCTCACCTTCTTTGGATGATAAGCCTAGGTGGACTGGAGGACAGAGAATGAACACTGCCTGAAATCCTAAGATTTGGATGCTTTTCCTTCTTATGCCTAGGAGATCAACCTCAGCCCAAGTGGTGGACAACATAGTACAGAAAGGCCCTAGCAACCCACCAAAGTGCTTAGCTAAAATCTCAACTCTATGCTTGATCATTATACTGTTAAAGCGAGCATAGACCCTACAGTGAGGTAGATCATGTTCTGGGCCTAAACAATTTACACAGAAGGAGTGACAGTCCCAATGTGGTATCTGCTTGCCAAAATGTAGAGTTATTAACGTTCTCTGACATTAGTCAAGAAACATATGAAAAGTTACCCAACAGGGTACTTAGCTTTAGAACTCTTCTTCCACTGGTGCAAACTATCTGACACACTGACTACCCAACAGGGTACTTAGCTTTAGAAAAAGAAGTTATGTTCTTACCATAACATTCCATCTGTGTTGTTCATCTTCATTCATTCGTTACTGATGAGAAGTCGGTTCCGTCCTCGGAACAGAGTTGGCCTTATAACAAGCTCATGCCAGCCAAAAAACTCTCGAGCTAAGCTTTAACCATAGTGCCTCTCTCCCTGTTACCGCCAATCGAGTTTGCCTGTGATAAAGAAAGCAGAGGCTTTTTCTGAGTAGAAACCCTAATGCGAGATTAGGACCAAATCTGATCCTCCAGGAGCCCATAGGAGGGTGGAAGGAGGGTGGGACGTAATGAATGAAGATGAGCACCACAGATGGAACATTATGGTAAGAACATAACTTCTTTATCTGATGTTGTTAATCTTCATTCATTCCTTACTGATGGGGCAGAGTCCCTAGCTACTTTATGTCCCGGGAGGCCCTTATGGAAGGCTGTTCCTGCATACCACTGAACCAAAGGATGCTCTCCCCTGGAGACCAAATCCAATTTGTAATGAGTGATAAAGATATGAGGGGAAGACCAAGTTGCAGCTGCACAGATATCATCCATTGAAGCCTTTGAATGAAAAGCAACAGAAATCACTACTGATCTGGTGGAATATGCTTTGACCTTGCTCTGCAGAGGAATTTTATTACGTTAGTAAACCAAGGAAATACAGTTTCTCAACCACTTGGATAAGGTCACTTTAGAGACAGAGTTTCCCAATTTCGGGCCAGAATAGGAAACAAATAACTGGTCCATTTTACATGCTTAGTTCTGTCCAGATAAAAACATAACTGCCTATGTACATCCAGCAAATGACAGCATTCCCCTTTATTCGAGTATTTAGGAAAATAGACTGGTAGGTCAATTGGTTAACTGTCAGTTCTGAAATAATTTTAGGCAGAAAAAAAGTGTTAGGCTAGAGTGACACTCTGTCCTTATGAAAGACCATGTAAGGGCATTTTATGCACAAGGCCTGAAGCTCAGAGATGCGTCTTGCTGATGTGATGGCTAGTGGTTTTCAGAATAAGAACTTTAAATTGCAAGTGGTAGCATGTTCGAAAGGGAATAGTGTCAGGGATTGCAATACTAGTGTTAAACTCCAAGGCTCAATCGGTTCTTTGAAGGGTGGCCTGATATGAGTGACCCATTTCAAAAAGGTTTTGCAGAGACGATGGGAGATTAATGAGGAGTCTTGGAATCCATTATGGAAGTTTGAGATACTAGCCAAATGTACTTGAATGGTGGAGGCTGCTGCTCCTGAATGAAGACCTGACAGTTGATCCAAAACCACACTAACAGGAGCTGAGCAAGTGTCTAGTTCTCTTTGCTGGGACCAAATAAGGAATCTCTTCCATTTGTTGAGATAGATTTTCCTGGTGAATGGTTTGTGTGAAGCCAGAAGGATATCACGTACTGGGGAGGTACGGTTACTCTGCCTGGCTATTACTGGAAGTGGAGAAGCCAAGCTGTTAGCTTGAGACTGGAAAAGTTCAGATGAGTCAACTCTTCTGGGTGCGAGATTAATTCTGGAATCAAAGGTTGGTATACCAGGCGAGGCCAAAGGAAGGGAAACCAAATTTGCCATTGCCAGTAAGGAGCAATGAGGATTACTCTGCTTCTCAGCTGAAGGGTCTTCTTTAGAAACTGGGGAATCGGGGGAAAGGTAGGGAAAGCATACAGATGTCCCATAGGCCAATCATGCATAAGAGTGTCCCTTGGGGATTCCCCCTGTGGGGGGATTAGGGCAAAGTAGCTGCTGCATTTGGGATTTGCTGGAGGCGAACAGATTGCAGCAGGGCTGGCCCCAGTGGCTGAAGATCTTCGCCGCCATAACTGGATTGAAGGACCACTCGTGAGTCAGTAGGATACATCTGCCCAGCTCATCTGCAATCACATTGTAAATCCCGGGAATATGCACTGCAATCAGAAAGCAGTTGGAAGCTATCGTCCATTTACAAATTCTCATGGCGTCTTGACACTATGGGTAGGACTTGGTTCCCCCTTGTTTGATGTACTGGACTACTGACATATTGCTGGACTGTATAGCAATTGTTCCTGATGGGAGGACAGACTGAAATACTTGCAATGCCAGAAGCACTGCCCTCAGGTCTAGAACACTGATATGTAGATAGTCCTCTATGTTTGACCACGTGCCTTGGACAGTCTTTCCCTGGAAATGCCCCCCCACACATCCCATCAGGGAAGCATCTGTGGTCACTGTGGCCATGGGTTGAGATGGGGAGAAAAGGGCGACTCCATAAGTCCTCCTCTGGCTTCATCCACCAAATTAAATCTTGTTTGCATTGTTTTATGCGGATTTGAAAGCATATACAATGATGCGAGGGATACCACTGCGTCAAGAGGAGCCTCTGGAGAAGCCTCATGTGTAGTCTTGTTAGAGGAACTATTGTAACTGATGCTGCCATTGAACCCAGAAGTTGAAGGACCACCTGAGCTAGGACTTGGTATTGACAGAGTATCACCCAGAGTTGGGATGTTATCGTTTCCAGTCTGTGATATGGGAGGGAGACCAGGCAAGACTGGGTACTGAAAGTTGCTCCTATAAATTCCAAGGTTTGAGAAGGAGTTAGGAATCTCTATAAACTGGGAAAAATACTGGTGACAACAAGGAGCTAATCGTCTAAGTATGAAAACACTTGGAATCCTTGAAGTCTCAAGTGAGCTGTTACCACTGCCACGCATTTGGCGAACACTCTGGGGGCTGCAGAGAGTCAAAAAGACAGTGCACAGAATTGGTAGTGATTGGCTACCAGCCAGAAATGAAGGAATCTTCTAGAGCGCTTACCCATTTTATGTGGTAATAAGCATCCTAAAGATCTATTGAGCACATCTAATCATCTTTCTCCAGAAAAGGAAGGATAGACTGAACCGTGACCATCTGGAATTTTTACTGGTTGACAAACTTGTTCAGAATGCCGAGATCCAAAATTGGGCTCCAGTCTCCTGTCTTTTTTTTTGGCACTAAAAAGAATCTCGAGTAGAATCTGATCCTATTTGGTCTGGTGGGACTGCTTGGATGACTTTTTTGAGACAGCTTTCTTATCTCTTAAGCTGCTGCTTCCCTTTGACTGGGTGGAATGTCGGGAATTTGTCTTGATGGCTTTGGGTAAATGTTGAACGGTATATAGTAACCTCTGGCTATGATCTTCTGTACCCAATAATCTGTGGTTGTTTGCCAGGCAGGGTGGTGCAGAAAGAAACGTCCCCGACTGCTTCCAGAGGAAAGCAATCGGGCCGCTCTTCAGGAGCACTGGTAGGTCTGTCCAGAGAAAGAATCCCTGGACCCCTGTTTACGTGGGCCTCCTCTGCCTCTGTAGGGATGTCTTCCAGAAGAGTTACCCCCTCTGCCCCGGGGAGTAAACTCATCATGTGTGTCACTGAAAGGAATGGATTTCTTGTGCCACATCTTTCCACTCCTCTGATTGCTAGAGTAGGGATGTTGGGGAGTGGAAAAACGTACGCCCATGGCAGACAGGGTCTTGCTGTCCTTTTCACACCTGACCAACGTGTCTTTCACTTTTGGGCCAAAAAGAAGAAGCAGCTTCCACTGGAGTGTTAAGAAAAAAAGACTTAAAAGGATCCGCAAAGTCACAAAGGTGCATCCAGGCATGACATCTCATGACAATGCCCGACCCCACTGCTCTAGTCTCCCCCTCGGTAGCGTGAGAAATTAACCGCATGAAGGAGCTGGATATGGATTTCAGGGTCGCAAGCTGCGAGGCAACTTTGTCACGTGCCCGAAGTCCCGATGTGGTGGTCTCTGTCAGCTGAAGCTTAGAGGGAGGACATAACTGGTATTCTGATGCAGATGGTTTGCCTACAGAGGCAAGGACCCTCTCCATCGCTTGAAAAGCTGGCCTGCCTGAAGAGGGATGGGAGCCCGGAACAGAGGACAACCTCGGAACTGGGATCACACCCCATTCCAACAGGCCCACTCCTAAGGAAGGAGCCCAAGGGGATTAGGTACTGTCAGGACTCCCAGAACCATAGTAGGCGGCGCCGTACCAGAGTTCATGGTGCCCACAGTCCAGTGGATGGCCTGGCTCTGAGTGAGCCGAAGACCAAAGGGTCGGCTCCGGAACCACAGCGAGATCCACCAGTGGAACCGAAGAAATGGAAACCAAAAGAGGCATTGGTGCCGAGAACTTTGATACCTGCAATAAGGTCAAAAGACTAGAATGTCAGAGTCCGTGGAGATAGACTCCCAACTCCAGATGGGAGGGGAGTTTTGGAAGATGTAGCAATCATTCTGGCCATCAGCAGCTGATCCACAAGACGCACCATGTCCAATTCCGAGAGGCTCCTGGTTGATCAGGTCAATATCCAAAATGGGGAGTCAGGCCATTCCAAAAAGGGGCTAAACTGTTGCCCAAAAGAAAGGATCCACCATGGGCAAGTATCGGGTCTGAGCAGACTGGCCTATCAGCACTGTGGTCTCAATACCAGTGACATGTATGGAAAGTGTCCAGTGCCTGAGTGACTAAAGCTGATGCCAAAAGGGGTGGAACAGACACTAGAGGTAAAATTGGTGCTGTAGACATTGACAGTGCCATGGCTAGTGCTGAGGTCATAATTTTCAAAAATGACACCAAAGTAGAAACCATCAACTTTGGTACCAAAGACAGGTGCCATGGAGGGCGGTTGAGGCCCTGGAGCCGAAGTGGTCAGAATCAATTTAGGTACGGTTTGGGTTCCTGCTTATCACCCGAGGGTGAGGAAGAAATTGAATGAGATCTTTTTTTGTGTGCTTTACTTGGAGGGGGGTGAGTCCTCTGACTCAAAAATAGCCTCTGAGAAAGGTGTCTTAAGAAGGCCCTTTAATATCAACTTGTTCTTTCTCTCGTTCAGGGTACAAGAGCTGAACCTTTTGCATACACCACAAGGAGGCTGAGCCAAAAGGTGTGGGACACCCAGACAATAAACACAGGAAAACATAGGTGTTGGAATTGGGCATTTTGTGACCACATTGGTCGCATTGCTTAAAATGCGAAGTTTCCTTTTTTCTGACATGGTTGAAGACAAGTTTAATCCAAAGTCTAGATACTAATGACCAAAATACAGCAGTAAACTCTACAAGGAGTAGAGAAATGTTTTTTCTTTGTACAAGTACAGAAAGAAAGGAAAGGATACCAAACAATGGTATCAAGATTACCTTAAAAGGTAAGGAAAGAAAAGAGAGAGAGAGAGAGAGGGAGGGCCTGTACCAGCGATGGTCCTTAAGATTACCAAGTTGGTAAGGGAGACAGCAGAAAAACCTTAATAAATGGGTAAAAGTTTACAGATATAAAGAAGTAAGCAACAACGATAAAAACTTTTTGAAGAAAAAGATTTTATAATTGAAATAACTTAAAGTACTTAGCTGAGAGCTGGCTTGACACATCTTTATGGCTATGCGGCAAACGAGATCCAAGGTAACAGGGAGAGGGGCACTATGGGTAAAGCTTAGCATTAGAGTTTTTTAGCTGGCACAAGCTTGCTATAAGGCCGACTCAGTTCGAGGACAGAACAGACTTCCCATCAGTAAAGAATGAATGAAGATTAACATCAGATCTCTTCTTTCACTGGTGCAGACCATCTGACGCACTGACTAGCACGCTGCTTCTGGCTCTGATTGCAAGGAAAAAACTGAGGTTATGGTGCCGGCTGACTCCTTTTACACCCAAATGTCTTGATGTTAGGCAGAGTGAGTGCTGGCTTCAGGAGGAGAAAATTCTCTGGCCATTGGACAGGCCAAGGAATTCCATGGCAAGAAATCCCATCCGTTAGGACTTCAACAGTGAAACATGGAGAACATCTAGCATATTCCAAATAAACCTATTCCTGAAGCCACCCTTACCTTTGCATACTCTTCAGAGTTCTATTCCCTTATGACACCCTATGCAAACACAACTAAAATATTCCAAAAAAACCCCATTCCTGATGCCACCCTTACCCTGGCATACATAGTGTGTGTGGTGTGTAATATATATATATATATATATATATATATATATATATATATATATATATGGGTTCCATACACTAGATCGAATTTTCACTAATTCGAAATAGTGCATGGAATGCTCACTGCAGCAAAAGTGCACTTACTCGAAAGTGCACTTACGCGAAGTTCAGTACAACGAATGGGTGTTGTACTGAACTCCTGTGCAGTACTCACGGACCTTAGGGTTAGGGCACGGGTCATAGTAAGGGGATAGCCCATAGGGCTATCCCCTTACCATGACCCGTGCCCCTAACCCTAAGGTCCGCGGCGACTGCAGCGCAGTGAAGGACACAGCAATCTCCTCCACTATGGTGCGACAGTCACGAACCTTAGGGTTACGGCATGGGTTAGGGTAAGGGGAATAGATTTACTAACTATCCCCTTACCCTAACCTGTGCCCTAACCCTAAGGTCCGTGACTATCACACCATAGTGGAGGACATAGCTTGTTTTTTTATGTCCTCTACTGTGCTGCTGTATTTTCGGTGAAGTGCACTTACGCAAAAGTTCACTTTCGTTAAAGTGAACTTTCGCAGAAGTAAGGCTTCCTATTACAAGTTCGAAGTATTGAACTTTCATTCTTGTAATAGGAATCCATATATATATATATATATATATATATATACACACACACACACACACATACAATAAAAAAGTTTTTCCAATCCACAACAGCAACATATTCAAAAATACGCCAGTATGACAAAACATTACTATCTGCATGAAAAAACACACACTCCCTTTTCCACCCTATCAAAGCAAACAGTAATACAATCAGTGTGTGTAAGTCTGTTTTTGAACACAGCTGTCTCCAGTACAAAGGGCAATCACAAGGCATTCTTGAGCTGCATTAGTAAACTCAGAATTAAGATCCAATTCTTTGTTCAAAACTGCCAATGGAATATCCCACTCCATCCCAGGAAGCTGCATCCAATATCTTTGTTGACACATTGCTACAATTTCATAATTCTAAAATACCATCAACCTGCAATTTTCCTTGACTATTACTTGTTACCACCTCCAGTAAATGTCTTCTGCTCTTTCTAAAGGAGAAACTACTAAATCTTTGGGTGCCGGATGATATTTAACACCATCTGCATGCAAGTATCATATGCCACACAACCCAACTTCTACTAAATCTTTTTAATCTTGGTCTTCCTATGAGATAGGAAGTTTTACACTTGTCGCTGTTCAAGTTTCATCTCCAAAAGGGTGGCCACACAACAGACCCTGGTAAATTCAGGCCTATCTGTCCTACTAGCAATGTCTGTAAAGTTGTAGAAAGATCCTTCACAGTGATGATAGGCATGCTTTCACTTCAGTTCATCTGCCAAGTCTTAAGAGGGCAGGACAAAGAAAACTTACCTCCTTGAATAAGACCCATCCAGGACAGAGTCCCTGAGCCCTTATTTTAGAGAGAAAGATAGACAGTGAAAGAGACAAAGATGGAGAGAGAGCGAGCCTCAACCTAGCTGTCCTGTTTAGGCACACGTATTGCCTTAGCTGCAACATCTGCACAGCTGATTTTATAGCAATGTCAACATCCTGCAAAAAGGTCTTAAGCAGAGTAATGACTGATGCTAAAGTCAAAGTCTTAAACTTAATGCAAAAAAATGCATCATCCCCTTCAGCAAGGATGATGTTCCTGCAAACCGCCACATCCATAGCAACACCCTAAGCACACAGTCAGTGGTGAGAGATCTGGGCACACAGGTTGACAACAAACTTGACTTTGAATGCCCACCTACCGGCTGAAGAGAGGAATTTAAGAAAAGGGTTGTGGAATTAATACAGGAGCTACTATAGAAGATAGATTTATCTTCTGAGAATATAGCCAAGGAGTGGGATAAGATTAAAGTGGAGTTTAAAACTAGGTTGGTAATAAATAAAAGGCAGATACAGTTACACAGTAACAATTTTTTAGAGGGATTGACAAATGTTTAAGTATTACAATATAGGGGGAATCTCTCAGAAGAAAAGGAGCAACTGCAGAATGCTAAACAGAAAATAAGGGATTACCTCGACAATATGCACAAGTTTTGAAAGACTGTTGTTAAATAACTGTTTTTTGATAATAATTCTAGAGCACAAAAACTTCTAGCACAACTCAGGCAACAAAAAATGGAAAGGGCAGTCGTGAAGCTTAGAGAGCCTATAAAAAGGAAGATAACAGACCTTGTAGAAATATTAGAAACATTTTGGAAATTTTATGAAAATTTGTATAAAGCAGAGAAATATGGAAATCAAGAAAAGGTACAAATGGAAATGTTTATGGGATTAAATATGCCAATGTTAGAGGGAGATGAGGCTCAATTACTAACAGGGTAGGAAGGGATGAGATAAAAATGGCTATGTATAAGCAATCTACAGGTGAGTCCCCAGGAATAGATGGCATTCCTGTGGATGTTTGGAAGTTAGGAGGGAAAAAATGATAAAGATCTGGAAGGTTTTGTTTGACGGTATTTTAAGAGAAGTAGTACCAGCATCCTGGAAGAAGGTTGTAATAATAGTAATACCTAAAGAGGGTAGAGATCCATCGGATCCAGCTTCATACAGACCCATTTCAATACTAAACCATGATTATAAAGTGTTTATGTCTATAATGGCTAAAAAGAATGGGAAAAGTGATACCAAAATTAATAGATATGGATCAGTGTGGGTTTGTGGAGGGGAGGCAAACATCTGACAATATTAACAGAACACTGATGATCCAGAGGGAAGCAGAATGTAAGTAAGTACCACTTTTATTGGTGGGTCTTGATGCAGAGAAAGCATTTTGACAGACTAGACTGGGACTTCATGAGAAGGGCAATGTAAGCTTTTGCTTTCCCTGATACAGTTACAAGGTTGATTAGAAGAATATATGAGGGATTGGAGGCATAAATTAAAGTGGGTGGGGTCCTCTCTGATAATTTCTTCTTGAGTAGAGGAACCAGGCAGGGTTGTCCACTTTCCCCTTTGTTGTTTGCATTATATTTAGAACCACTGGCAAAGAAAATAAGGGACTCAGAAATTCAAGGATATAACTGGTATGGTAGTCAGGAAAAGCGGACTCTGTTTGCAGACATTTTATACATGACAAAACCAGAAAGGGACATTACAGTGTTGTGGAACATTTTAAGACCATTTCAAATCCTCTCGGGATACAAAATTAATGAAGCTAAAACAAAGGCAACAGTGGTAAATTATGCACCTACACATGAATTAGTCCAACAATATCCACATTTATGGAGACATGATAAAATAAAGCATTTAGGAGTATGGATTGGAAATGACTCTGTGGTGGCAGCTAAGGATATCTGGGAAGAAACTAAAGAGAAGATAATACAAAAACTGAGAAACTGGAAGTTTTGTTATATGGATATAGATACTAAGATACAAGCCATTAAAATGTTTAAATGTTTATAGCTGCTTTAGTCTTATACACAGGTCAGGCATACTTTTATCAACCAGAGAACTTGTGGATAACAATTAAAAACAAACTACTTTGATCACCATGTCTCCACAATGGTAAAAAGGGCATTTTATATTGCTCATCTTACAAGTAAGGTGATGGCCTCCAGAAAAAAAAAGGGTACCCCGGTACTCTTACCTCATCAGACCAATAATCCAATAATAGAGTACAAAGCTTCCTCTGGTATGTTCCTTTCCCAACACCCGCAGCAAGCAGAGAGATCACAAAGGTTCCTTACAAAGAAAATTCAGGGTCTTCAAGATCTGTCCTTATGTGGACAGACTAAAATCACTGTCACTTTACTCTGTGTCCTACAGACTGCTCAGAGGCGACCTGTGTCTTGCATATAGAGCAATCTCTGACCCAACTTTAATGGAAATGCTGCACACATTCACAAGACAAATGGCACATGGGTCACTCACTCAAAGGACATTAACCTGGTATGCGACCACAACAGAACTTGCTGGAGAGACAGATTTATCTCAGAGGTTGCCCTACCTTTTGGGACAAGTTTCCTATTCATGTGAAATAAAGCCCCTCATTGGCCCTATATAAGCACAATTTGGACAACTTGATGGGTAACAGGAAATTCACCTTGGGGATCCACCTGTGTCCCTCTTGGAAAGGGGCAATAAGTGCCGATTTTAGTGTCTGCTTCAACCATACAACGCTTGGGAAAACTGGCTGAACTTGGTTAGGCTTGTAAGGAGGCCCTGGGGGTTGTTAGCCTAGTAACCCCCTATGATCCTATACCAAGCAACAAAGTTGTTCACTGCTAAGGAGCACTGATCACTTCCTCGAAGAGCAGAAAAATCAAGGTAAGAGGAAAGACTTTCACAGCTTAATCTAACAGGAATGACTGGAGCTGGGAAAGGCAAGATGTGTAATTGAAAGTCCTGATCCCCAGAGAGGCACACAAGTATATTAGTTTGCCATGCCTGTCCACAGCTTTGCATTCCTAGTCTGATAGTAAGGTAGCAAAATTATGTGGTCTTTGGTCTTGGTCCCGGAGTTAGACAAAAGAAACTGCATTAGCCCAAGGATGCCTGGTGAGGGACTTGCTTCATATACAGCCAGGAACTTGTAAACAGCGTACAGGAGCACAATCTGGATCGTTCCCAGCCACTTGAATGGCACACCCACAATGAGCAGAATCATTGAAGGGAAATAACCAATTTTGCTCCTTCTTTCCCATATACGCACATTGGTATTTCTGGAGGAAGGAATGGGGGCTTTTAACAAGTGTGCTTTCGGATTGAAAACTGACTTGTAAACGGAGAAGTAAAACCAAGGTTAATTTTAAAACACGGTGGTGGTGCTGCGGTAGCGTTGTCACCTCACAGTAAGACGTTGTCCTGTTCGATTCTCAGCTAGAGCGTCTTCTGTGTGGAGACATGTGTGAATGAGCGTACCTTCGTTGAAGGTTGTGCATCAGGGTCGGCAACTCTGCACGTACAAATCTACTGCCAATCATTAGTGGACTGGAGTTCTGCTGTGGTGACCCCTAACTGGGAAAAGCCAAAAGACACAACAACTTCAATGAACTTTCAATGGTCAAACCTTAAAACAAAAACATGTAATGCAGCTAGAAATAGCAACAAAACCACTTCTCTCAGCAGTGCTGCTCTGAAAGAGATTTTACTTCAGGATAAGCATTTAGAAGGTTATCAAAAGAGCAGCTAAAGTACAGTTGTGCACACTTGCCATAAATGTAGATTTTCGAGTGTATTCAGTGTTGCAGTCATCACATTTGGGGGGTATCTGCCTGCAGGTAGCCCTAAGTCAGCCTGAATACCAGAGTCTTAAGATTTCTGTGTCGGATGCTGTCGCTTCTTCCATGATGTCAGGTCGTCAGGGGTATAAAACATGCAGCCGATGCCATTACATGCCCCAAATGTCAGGAGCCCCCCACAATAGGAAGCAATTACATGGTGTGGAAAGTACAGTTTTGTACCTACCATAAATATAGATGTCCGATAGGTATGCATCTGCAGTCCTTACATATGGGTTGTCCTGCCTCAGGCAGCCCTTCGGTCGGCCGGATTCCAAAGTCTAGGTCCGGCTTCGGTTGATGTCGCCCTTTTCCCGACGTCATAGCGCTCGGGGTATAAAAGCGTCAGCCGCCGCCATGTTCCTCAGTTTTTCTTGCCCCAGATGCCAGGTGCCCTCTAAAGAAGGCTAAATTTTGGAGAAATGAATAAATTCCAATCATGCAAACCAATAAATAACAAATACACCATAAAAGATAACCCCAGCTAGCTAAAAGGAGGGATAGGTACCCAAAGAATACCACAGAGGGGTAGGAGGGAGGGAAACCCTGACTGCAGATGCATACCTATCGGACATCTACATTTATGGTAGGTACAAAACTGTACTATGTCCTTCAAGGATGCATCTGCAGTCCTTACATATGGGTAGAATACCATAGCCAAGCTGGGGTTGGTAGGACCTAAGAAAAGGATGGTGTAGCTAACATGCCCTGCAGGACTGCAGTAGCAAAGCCTGCTCTGGATCTGGAATATAAAGGCAGGTTGTAATGCTTGGAAAATGTATGCACAGAGCTCCATGTAGCAGCTTCTAAAATGTCCTTTGTAGCCACCCCTCTTAAGAAGGCTGTGGAGGTGGCTGTTGCTCTGGTGGAATGAGGTCTGATGGTAGCTGGCACAGCTTTTCCATGAAAAGAGTAACAGAATCGAATGCAATTTCCTATCCATTTTGAAACTGTTTGTTTGGAAATTGCTCTTCCTTGTACACCAGCAGCGTATGCTACAAACAGTTGGTCAGTTTTTCTGTAAACCTTAGTTCTATCCAAGTAGTAGCGCAACTGTCTGTGAATGTCCAGGGTATGCAGAAGTTTCTCTCCTTTATTTTGTGGATTTGGGAAGAAAGTAGGCAGGTGGATAGCTTGGTTCAGTGAGACCCTGGATACCACCTTTGGCATGAATGAGGGATTGGTTCTCAAAGAGACTCTGTCCTTATGAAAAATGAGAAATGGTTGTACTGCCATAAGGGCCTGCAACTCAGATACTCTTCTTGCTGAGGTTATGGCCAGAAGGACGGCAGTCTTCCAAGATAGGAATTGTAGTTCTGCAGAAGCTGCTGGTTAAAATGGGGGTAGCGTTAATTTTTCCAACATGAAGTTAAGGTCCCATGTAGGCACTGGTGGTGTCCTTGGAGGGTTGATGTTTTTTATACCTCTTAGAAACTGCCTTAGCAGAGGATGAGAAAATAAAGGTGGATCAGTGTTGTACTCTGCTGAAACAGCTGAAGCATGGATTTTTATGGATGAGTAAGAAAGGCCATTATGGAGCATTTCAGCCAAGTATTCAAGGATATGTGGGATGCTCATCACTGTCGGATCCTGACCCTGTGCGGTGTTCCAGGTTCGAAATCTTTTCCATTTTGCTGAATATGCCTTTCTTGTGGAAGGCCGCCGAGCTTCCATGATGATATCCTTTACCCGCTTGGATAGTTTATCTTGGTGAGGAGTCAAGGTATTTTCCAGGCTTTTAGATGTAAGGTTTTCAGGCTGGAGTGCAGAGTTCTGTAGTTGTGCTGTGTCAGAAGAAGTGGCCATTGTGGTAGGGGCCACGGGTTCGTGCGTGCCATGCTCTTTAACAGTGGGTACCAGTGTTGTCTTGGCCAGTCCGGAGCTATCAGAATCACTTTTGGTTGTTCTGTCCTGATCTTCAGTAAGACCTTGTTCATTAACGGAAGAGGTGGGAATGTATATACTGTTAGAGCATTCCAGCTGAAGGATAGGGCGTCCACCTTCCATGCTTGGGGATGGTATGTCCTTGTGCAGAATTTCTTCAGGTGATGGTTGTGGGGGAGGCAAAACGATCTATGTCCGGCCTTCCCCAAGATTGTGTTATCTGAAGAAAAATGTCTGGATGCAACATCCATTCGTGTGGATCCATGGTGTTTCTGCTTAGGCTGTCCGCCAGTACATTTTCCTTTCCTGGTACGAACTGGGAATGCAGTTGTATACTGAGTTTTAGGGAAAGCTCCCAAAGATTCATTGCCAGCCTGCAAAGAGGGTAGGAATGGGTACCTCCTTGCTTGTTTATGTACCACATAACTGTGGTATTGTCTGTCTATTAGCAGGTGACCTTGATGCAGGAAATGTTTGAAGGCCTCGATTGAATGCATCACTGCCAGCATTTCCTTTTGGTTGATGTGCAGGCACAATTCCTTTTGAGTCCACTGTCCCTGAATACATCTGCCCTTCATGTGCGCTCCCCATCCATGGTCTGAGGTGCCCGTTGTGATGGTTTGGCTGATATGAGGCTTGCTGAAAGGTAGGCCCATGTTTGACTGACTTGCTTGTGCCCACCACAGAAATTCCTTTTGAAGGCATGGAATCAGGGGGATCAAGGCTTCTAGGCTGTGACTGTGCTGAGACCATAGACTCCTTAGGTACCACTGCAGTTCCCTCATATGCAGCCTTGCTTGTGGAATCAGCAGAATGCAAGATGCCATGAAACCAGGGCCTGCAGGATTTTCCTTGCAGTCAGCTGGGTTTGTGTTGTCAGATTTTTGAAATAATCCGGTAGTTGTTCTTGTTTTTCTTCTGTGAGAAAAGCCATTTGGGTGTTTGTATCCAGCTTTGCACCCAGGAAAATTATTCTTTGGGATGGAATAAGTCTTGACTTCTGAAAGTTAACTGTGTATCCCAAGGCCTGTAGTAGGCGGATGGCATAGCTCAAGTGTTTTAACAATGTTTGTTGGCTGTCCGCTTGTATAAGGCAGTCGTCCAGGTATGGGTATATTTGAATCCCCTGAAGTCTGCAATGTGCAATTACTGATGCCAGGCATTTTGTGAATACTCTGGGCGCAGTAGATAAGCCAAAGGGCAATGCTGAGAATTGATAATGCTCCGAACCTGCAAGAAATCTGAGGTGTCTTCTGCAACTTTGTCTGATAGGGACATGCAGGTATGCCTCCTTGAGGTCTAGAGTTACCAGCCAGGACCCCTTGCCCAGCATGGGAAGGAGCTGCTGTAAGGTCAGCATTTTGAATTTTGGCACGATGAGATAAGTATTCAGTGCGGACAAGTCTAGAATAGGCCTCCATTGCTTTTCTTTTCTTGGAACAAGGAATAGTCTGGAATAAAATCCTTGGCCTTGCTCTGTGAAAGGAACCTTTTCTATTGCCTTCATTTGTAGTAGTTTGGAAATCTGCTTGAAAGCCTCTGCCCTTTGATTTGGTGGCAGGTTTGGCATGCCTTGTCTTCTTGGTAATGTATGAAAATGGAATCTGTATCCTTTGTCTATTATTTGCAGTATCCATTTGTCCTTTGTAATACTGTGCCAATTTTCTGAGAATAAAGATAGCTTTCCGCCCAAAGGTGCTTCCAATTGAGCCCTGGTTGGCGGAGTCAAAGTCAAGTCATTGAGTTTGTCCTTGTGCAGTAGATGTAGGTCCTGCACTACCTCTCTGGGTAGGAGGCTGCCATTGACGTCCTCTGTAGGAGCCTCGAGCTTGCCCTCTACCTCTGCCACGTCTGTTTTTCCCTCTTTGAAATCTGTCTGTGTCCGGAAAAGACCAATTCTTAGAAGGCCAGTTTCTGCTGAATCTAGGTGGTTGGACCTGGAGAAAACCTTTGACTGTTTGAACTGATTTAGCCTTTTCTTCAAATTTCTTTAAGACCTCGAGCCGTGGAACCAAATAACTTTTGTTTTTCCAGTGGTGCATCCAGAAGCTTTGCTTTAACATGATCTGGCAGTGTTTGTTCCTTCAGCCAGGCATGTCTACGTATAACTGCACCTGTCATTGCTGACCTACATGAAGCTTCCAATGCATTATAACCACACTGTAAGAAATGGTTGCTAACCTGTTGAGAGTTATGCACCAGATCCTGAAGGGCCTTGCGGTCTAGGGGTTCAGGAGAGGATAGTTTTTTATGCAATTCATCTAACAGATACTCTTGATACTGTATCATATGGAATTGACAATTTAATGCTCTCATAGAAAGAGTGGAAGAAGTATACACTTTTTTACCCCATCTCTCTAAAGCCCTGGATTCCCTTTCAAAAGGAAGTGGATTCTTGGCAGTGGTAGTTGTAACCCCTTTAGGGCCCTGGGAAATAGTTTCTGGGTCAGCAGAGTGGCCCTTGTAAAGGTATAGATGTGAGTCCGGGACCCTGTAGTACCTGTCAGGTTTGACAGGGGCCGGAGGAAGAGAGTCAGGGGAAATACTAGACTCAGAGTACACATCTTCTATAACATTCAAAACAGGAGGGATAGCCAGAGGTCTATGCTGAGGTAAATGTAAAAAGGTCCTTAACCTCTTTCTGGAGTCAGAGAATTCCTGGCCTTGCCATTTGAAATGCTCTCTCATGGTGTGAAGGGTCTCCCCAAAGGAAAACTCTTCGGTGGGAGGCCGAGGAATAGATTCCTATGCATCAGAATCCTCGTAGGCCGGAAGGGCCTCCTCCTGGTAGTCCGAAGGACAGAGTCATCTGAGGCCTCATCAGAAGACTGGGGATCTGTCTGCTCAACCCTGGGCCTTTTGCCTGGAGGAGGCTGAGAGCCCCTGTCTGGATGTGGCTGAGAGCCCCTGATTAAGGAAATAAGGTCCTCAGCCAAGGTTAAGATTTGTGAACTGGTAGTGGATCCCTGAGGAATAGGCTTGGGAGGGAGAGATTTTGGCTGTTTAGCAGCTTTAGCCCGTGCAAAGGCCTTAAAGGACATGGATACAGGAGGCCTGGCTACCCCACGTGCTGGGGTAGATTTATCAACAGCAATGGTGTTGGATATTTCCTGAGCACCGGTTTCAGACGGAAATTCTATGACTGACTCAGGAATGGCCTCCGGCCGGTTACGGTTGTGCGGTGTCGTCGGTCTGAAGTGGTAGAGATTCGGCTTCAGAAGAGACTGAGACACTCGCGGTAGGCCTAGGCGTGGAGACGGCCGAAACCGCGGACCGCGTGTGCCGGTCCTTATCCTTTCGTTTTTTGGGTAAATGTGCTGTCGGAAGCTCCGACGGCATGATATAACAAAAATTGTCCCCAAAAAATTCCTCTGCAAACTCTGCCCGACGCCTAAGAGTGCGTTTATTGAAGGAAGCACAGGCTGAACAGGCCAAGACGTCGTGGTCTGGGCCTAGGCAGGGTAAGCAGTAAGAGTGGAAATCCTTATGAGGTATTTGTTTCCCACAAGATAAACAATTATTAACTTTAAACGTTTGATCTGACATCGGCTGAGGCAAGAAAGAGTCCCCAACGGGGTACTTAGCTTTTTTGAAGTCTTCAGTAGCTGAAATCACAGGAGCTGGCCGACCGGCACTTGCGAACTGCTTCTGCTTCGGGCACCTCGCGGCAAGAAAGACTGAGGAACATGGCGGCGGCTGACGCTTTTATACCCCGAGCGCTATGACGTCGGGAAAAGGGCGACATCAGCCGACGCCGAACCCAGACTTTGGAATCCGGCCGACCGAAGGGCTGCCTGAGGCAGGACAACCCATATGTAAGGACTGCAGATGCATCCTTGAAGGACATCACCCCCAGTAGAAAGTAAATACCAATGTTATAAGATATGGCTAAACAAAGAAGAATAGGTAGAAGTATAGAAAAGTCAGGGGGCTGGAGGGAGGGTAACCAGGACTGCAACAGTGAATACACTCGAACATCTACATTTATGGTAAGTGTACACAACTGCACTATGTTCGTCGTGTTTCACTGTTGCAGTCATCACATTTGGGTTAATTCCCAAAGCTGAAGATGGGTGAAGGCAGTCAAGAAGCATTAGGGTGGCAAGCAGGTCCTGTAAGACTGCTGTGGCAAATCCAGCTATGGATTTAGAAAAGATAGGCAAGTGGTAATGCTTGGTGAAGTTGTGTACAGAGCTCCAGGTTGCAGCTTCCAGGATGTCCCTGGTAGGAACTCCCCTAAGAAATGCTGTAGAGGTTGATGTAGCCCTAGTGGAATGTGTTCTGATCCCCTGTGGGGTAAGTTTCCAATGGTGTTTGTAACAGAAATGGATGCAGTGTGCTATCCATTTAGAAATGGTTTGCTTTGAAATGGCCTTGCCCTCTGTCGCTGGAGCAAAGCTGACTAGCAGCTGGTCAGATTTTCTGAAAGGTTTAGCCCTGTCCAGATAGAACCTAAGCTGCCTGTGCACGTCCAGGAAGTGCAGGATCCTTTCCCCTTTATTCTGAGGATTAGGGAAAAAGGTTGGCAAATGAATGGATTGGTTTTAAAGCCACACTAGACACCACCTTGGGCATAAATGATGGGTTAGTCCTGAGGAAAACCCTGTCTGCATGGAAGATAACAAAGGGTTCCACGACCATAAGAGCCTGCAATTCAGACACTCTTCTTGCTGAAGTGATGGGAGAAGTAAAGCTGTTTTCCAGGAGAGGAATTTTAACTCTGCTGAGGCAGCAGGTTCAAAGGGTGGAAGAATGAGTTTTTCCAATACAAAGTTAAGGTCCCAGGCTGGAGTGGGAGCTCTCCTGGGGGGTGGGGGGTGGGGTCTTAAATTTTAGCTCCTCTCAGGAACTGTTTGACCACAGGATGAGAGAAGAGGGGTGGCTCAGTATTATAATGAGCCAAGATGGCAAAAGCATGAATCTTAATTGAAGAGAAGGATTGGCCTTTGTGGAGCATTTCTGTTAAGTAATCTAGTATATGAGGTAATCTGGGCACAGTTGTGTCCATTCCTAGAAACTGGCTCCAAGAAAAGTATCTTTTCCACTTTTCAAGAAGAGTATCTTTTCCACTTTTCTGAATTGGATTTTCTATTACTAGGCCTCCTTGCCTCAAGGATGACATCCAACGCCTGTTTACTGAGGGTTACTGGTGATGAGTTCATAGGATGAGCCAGACTGCTAGGTTCAGGGTTTGTAGCAGAGGATGCAAAATCTGGCCCTCCTGCTGGGACAGCAGGGAGGGGGTGTGAGGCAGGTGCCATGGTGGCAGTACTGTCAGACTGCGCAAAAGTGGGTACCAGTGCTGGCATGGCCAGTCTGGTGCAATCAGGATCGTCTTTGGCTTGTCCTGTTTGATCTTTAGTAGAACCTTTAAGAGGAGGGGCAGAGGGGGAAAGGCATAGATTGAGAGATTTTCCCATGTAAAGGACAGAGCATCCACTTTCCATGCTTGGCTATGGGGTGTTCTGGTGCAAAATTTGCTCAATTGATAGTTCTGAGGGGAAGCAAAGAGGTCCACCACTGGTGCCCTCTACCTGTGGATCAGAAGCTTGAATGATTTGGGTTCCAGTTTCCACTCATGTGGGTCCATTAGATTTCTGCTTAAGTCGCCTGCCAGTGAATTTAGTTTGCCTGGCAGGAACTGAGCTTGCAGGTGCACTTGACTGCTCAAGGCTGTGTTCCACAGAGCCATGGCTAACCTGCAGAGTGGGTAGAAATGGGTTCCCCCCCGCTTGTTTATGTACCACATAACTGTAGTGTTGTCCGCCTTCATCAATAGTTGCCCTGGGAGAATAAGGCATTGAAGACTGTCAGAGCATTCTGTACAGCTAACATTTCTTTTTGCTCGATTTGCAGGTGCATTTGCTTTGGGCTCCATTTGCCTTGAATGCACTGTCCTGCCATGTGAACCACCTATGCATAGTCTGATACGTCTGTTGTTAGGATTTGGGTGGCAGGGGGTTGAGTGAAAGGGAGTCCTTTGTTGTGGTAGCAGGCCTCTGACCACCAAAGGAACTCTGCCCTTAGGCAAGGAATGATAGGAATCATTGTTTCCAGGTCCTGAGAATGTTGACACCAGAGACTTTTTTAAGTACCATTGAAATTTCCTCATATGCAGTCTTGCATATGGAATTAGTAGAATGCAAGAGGCCACGAACCCTAGGGCTTGCAGTATTTTTCTTGCAGATAGCTGGGTTTTGGTGGCCAGTAGATTGAAGTAGTTTGTCAAATAAATTAGTTTTTCTGGAGTGAGGAATGCCATCTGGAAAAGTTGTGTTCAAGCTTGCTCCCAGGAATACAATTTGCTGGCTGGGTACCAGATGTGATTTATTTTCATTGATTGTGTACCCCAGTGAAGTTAGAAATCTCTTTACAAATGTCAGGTGCTGGAGTAGCAATTCCTGACTGTCCGTCTGAATCAGGCAATCGTCCAAGTATGGGGACATTTGAATTTTCCTCTGCCTGCAATATGCATGGCTGGAGCTAGGCATTTTGTGAATACACTGGGCGCAGTAGATAAGCCAAAGGGAAGTGCAGATAACTGATAGTGCATAGAGCCTGCCCTGAAACGCAAACATTTCCTGCAAGATTCCCTTATGGGGATGTGCAGATAAGCTGCTTTTAAGTCCAGGGTGGCTAGCCAGGAGTCCCTGGCTAGCATAGGAAGCAGCTGTTGGAGAGTAAACATTTTGAATCTTGGAACCACCAGGAAGGTGTTGAGAACAGACAGATCCAGGATAGAGTGCCAAGAGTTTTCTTTTCTGTGTACCAGAAACAGTGTGGAGTAAAATCCTTCCCCCTTTGCTCTGCTGGGACAGGTTGAACAGCCTTGATACTGAGAAGAGAAAGTACTTGCTTTTGGGCCTCTGCCCACTGGTTTGGGGGGAGGTCTGGCCATCCGCTTGGGGTTGGCAGTGAGTAGAAGTAGAATCTGTATCCCTGGGAAACAATGTTCAAGACCCATCTGTCCTGGGTGATGTACTCCGTTTTTTTGCATGCAGAGGCAAGTTTTCCTCCTAAGGGTGCAAGTACTTGGGCAAGGCTTGGAAGAGTTGAGGATAAGTCATTGCGAGATTTTACCAAAGGAAGGTGGCTTACCACTCCCCATTTTAGAGGTGGGAGCACTCCATTGCTTAGATCTGTGCATACCCTGAGACTGTAACTTTGGTGGTCTGCTGTCCCTGGGCATGGACTGAGGTGGTCTGGGAGGGACTGGAAAGGACCCTTTTTACAAGGCCAATGCCTACTGAATCTAGGTGGCTGTACCTGTAGGAAATCTTTAACAGTTTGCATAGATTTAGCTTTTTCCTCCATCTTTTTGAGGGCTACTACTGCTTTAATGCCAAACAGGCATTCTTGGTTTAATGGTGCATCTAGTAATTTCGCTTTGACATGGTCTGGCAAGATTTGTTCCTTAAGCCAAGCATGCCTTCTAGGAACAGACCCAGTGACAGAAGCCCTGCAAGATGGTTCTAAGGCATCCAAATCACATTGCAAAGTATGTTTTCCAAATTGGTTAGCAGAATGCATTAACTCTTGTAAATCTTTATGTTCTCCACTATCAGGAATCACCATTTTCTGTTTAATTAGCTCCATAATATGCTGCTGATACTTTAACATATGAAACTGGAAATTTAGAGCCCTGATGGCATGAGTAGCAGAGGTATACACCTTCTTACCCCATCTGTCTAAAGCCCTAGATTCCCTGCCCGAAGGGGTAGGGTTTTTGACTGTTGTAGCCTTAATGCCTTTAGGTCCCTGGGAAATGATCTCTGGATCCAAAGTAGGATTCTTAAAGAGGAATTTGTGGGAGTCAGATACTCTAATACCTGTCAGGTTTCCTGGGAGCTGGAAGCAAGTTATCAGGGGTAAGGCTGGATTCCAAGAAGACATCATCTACAATTTCCAGAAAAGGAGGGATATCTAGAGGCTTGCGCTGAGGCAAGTTTAAAAATTTCCTGAGTCTCTTTTTGGACTGTGGATAGCCCTGGCACTCCCAGTAGAAATGCTCTCTAAAGGTATGCAAGGTTTCACCAAAAGAAAAATCTTCTGGTGGGGAAGCAGAGGGAATGGAATCCTCTACAACAGAATCCTCATAGGTAGATAAGGGCATGTCCTGGTAATCAGAAGGATCAGAGTCAACAGACTCATGATCTGAAGAATCAGAAGGAAAATCAGTTCTTGGTCTTTTTTGAGGGGGGAAGGCTGGCTTCCCCTAATTAAAGTTATAAGATCTTCAGCCATTCTAAGCATTTGTTTCTGAGGCATGTGGGCCTGAGAATGCATTTTGGTCGTCGGTTTCCTAGGCGTAGTGCAAACTCTGGGCCTGAGAAATTCGGTAGTTTTGGTTTGAAGCGAAGTCATCGGTTTAATATGAAAATTGGAAGGCCTGAATACACCCTCAGAAGTCGGTGCCTGCACAGCGGCTTCGGACCGATCCACGGTAGAGACATCCGCAGGCTCTATGGTCGAAGAAGCATCTTGCGGCATACTGGTCTCCAAATGGGTCTCAGTAGGCCTGCGAATCTGTAGAAGCGGGTATCAGGGGCTGCGAAAGTGCCTCACTGAGTACCGGCGGACTGGCGACTAGCTTAATGGAAGGCTTGTCGGCAGTTTTGGACCCATGCGGTCTGTGTATTTATCCTTACATTTTTTCGGAAGATCGGTAGTCGGATGGCTTATCGAAATCATTTCAGAATACGAAGAACGAGAGCGAAAGAATTTAGCGACAAAATTAGCCCCATGATGAATAGTCCAGGTGTTGAACAAGGCACAAAACCAACAGCGAGGAATGCCATGGTGTGGGCCTACACAGGTGACGCAGTAAGAATGAAAATATCTGTGGTATTTGCTTTCCACAGGCAAAACAATTATTAACCTTTTCTGACATCGGTTAGAGCAAGAAAAAAGGATCCCCAACGGGGTATTTATCTTTTAGAAGACTTCAGGTCCGAAAGTCAAAAAAAAAAGAAGTTCTGTACCTACCATAACGTTCCATGTTAGTTGTCTTCATCTCGCCTTCCTTCTTGCTGGTTGGGTTAGGAGCCGATCCTCGGCTCCGACTCGGCCATCTTCAATAGCTCGATAGCTGTTTACTGGCTTGAGGCTACCCCTTATCCCATAATGCCTTGCGATAGCTACCCAGATCTCATTTGAAATAGCTAACTCCAGACATAACAACATAATAAAACAGTCAAGAATCAGTGGACTGTACCTGCCATATTCTCAAGTCAATAAAGGAAACGAGAACACACAGCCAGTGAAACAGAAAAAAACTCCTCTCGATCCACTCGGACATGGGGATGGAGGGTGGGACGCAAGAAGGAAGGCGAGATGAAGACAGCTAACATGGAACGTTATGGTAGGTACATAACTTCTTTATGTTAAGTTGTCTATCTCACCTTTGTTCTTCCTGGTTGGGGCAGCGTCCCTAGCACCTAAAAACATCGGTGGCTCAGTGGAACAGACTCTTCAGAACAGTGGAACCAAAGTCGGCTCTGCTCCTGGAGACCACATCTAACTTGTAATGAGAAATAAAGGTATGAGGGTTTGCCCACGTGACAGCTGCACAGATGGAATCCATGGGCAACCTAGACTGGAAGGCTACAGAGGTGACCAAGGCCCTAGTAGAATGACCTTTCAGTTTAATAAGTAAATGTTTGTTCCTTAACTGATAAATGAAGGAAAGAGTGTGTGACAACCATCTGGACAAGGTTACCTTGGAAACTGGGAGGCCTTGTTTGGCCAAAGTTTAAGAGAGGAATAGTTGGTCCGATTTCCTTACTTCTTTAGTTCTGTGCAGATAATAACACAATTGCCTATGAACATCTAATTATTGTAGTTTGTATTCTGCCTTGTTGGTATGATTAGGGAAAAACACGGGAAATTTATAGATTGGTTTAAATTACTTTCTGAGCAGACTTTAGGGAGAAAAGAGGGATTAGTCCTCAGAGCAACCCTATCCTTATGAAAAACGAAGTATGGAGGAGGAACACATAGCGCCTGAAGTTCGGAGACATGTCTGGCTGAAGTAATGGCTACCAGAAAGTGTGTCTTCCAAGATAGGAACTTGATAGAGCAGGATGCTGCTGGTTCAAAGGGGGGGCAGAATAAAGGAGGTTAGGACTAAATTAAGGTCCCAAGGAGGAGGGGGATCTCTCACTGGAGGCCTAAGAAGAGTTGTCCCTCTCAAAAAAGCTTTACATAGCTTATGAGACATAATGTTTGAAAAACCAACATGAAAGTTAGAAATGGCTACCATTTGTACCCTGATCGTAGAAGAAGTGGACCCGGAATGAAACAGTTGAGATAGGAATTCCAAGATTTCGTGGACTGGGGCTGAAAAGGGATCCACATTCCTAGTCTTTGCCCAACAAGAAAAACGTTTCCATTTGCTAGCATAAGTTTTCCTCGTTGTAGACTTGTGAGAGGAGACAATAATGTCATGGACTGCTGGGGAAATGCTGGGAAGCCTGGCTAAGGTTGGAAGTGGAGCAACCAAGTTGTGAGCTGGAGAGTTTTGAGGGATTGATGCAACCCGCCTGATTGATGAACCAGGAGGTCTGGAATTGGGTCCAGAGTCCATGGTTGATCGAGAAGGTAACGATGCAGGAAAGGGAAAAGTACAGTTTTGTACCTACCATAAATGTAGATGTTCGAAGATCCACATTGCTACAGTCCTAACACTTGGGGGTAGTCCGCTGTCCCAGTCGGCCCGAATACCAAAGTATAAGGCTGACGTCGGTCAAGGCGCATTAGTCTGACGTCAGGACGTCAGGGTACAAATGCGCATGACCGACGTCATTTCCTCAGTCTTTTCTTGCCCCAGATGTCAGAAGACCCTAAAAAGATAAGGCCAAACCAAAAAACAACAACACACCAAACACCCCTGTACCAAATATATGTATAATATATATACAAAGTCAGAAAGGTACAATCCCATCCACACAACCACCCCTAAACGCAGAGGGGAAGGAGGGAGGGTAAATTGGACTACAGCAATGTGGATCTTCGAACATCTACATTTATGGTAGGTACAAAACTGTACTATGTTCTTCATACCACATTGCTGCAGTCCTAACACTTGGGTAGAATCCCAAAGCAGAGGTAAGGGAGGCTGGCAAATCATAAAGAAGCAGGAGCTGACAACATGCCCTGCAAAATAGCTGTGGCAAAACCAGCCCTAGATTTAGAGTAGAGAGGAAGGTGGTAATGCTTAGAGAAAGTATGCACTGAACTCCAAGTAGCTGCCTCCAAAATATCCTTAGTTGCCACCCCCCTTAGAAATGCTGTTGAAGTGGCAGTAGCCCTAGTGGAATGAGGCCTAATCCCAGCTGGAATCTCCTTGCCATGATGGGAATAACAAAATGCAATGCAAAACCCAATCCACTTAGAAATAGTTTGTTTTGAGACAGGCTTGCCCTGAGAACTCAAAGCAAAAGAAACAAACAACTGCTGAGACTGCCTAAAATCCTTAGTCCTGCTTAAATAATAACGCAACTGCCTGTGTACATCTAAAGTGTGCAAAATCTTTTCCCCTTATTTTGGGGATCTGCATAAAAAGTAGGCAAATGAATAGTTTGGTTTAAAGCCACACTAGAAACCACCTTAGGCATAAAGGAAGGATTAGTACGTAATGATACCATATCCTTATGGAAAATCAAAAAAGGCTCAACCGCCATAAGGGCCTGCAATTCAGAAACCCTTCTTGCAGAAGTAATGGCCAACAAAAAAGCAGTCTTCCATGACAAGTATTTCAACTCAGCAGTAGCCGAGGCTCAAAAGGTTGTAGAGTAAGTTTCTCCAACACAAAATTGAGGTCCCAAGCAGGAGTAGGAGCTCTACGGGGTCTTATATTCTTTGCCCCTCTAAGAAATTGCTTGAACAAAGGATGAGAAAACAATGGTGGGTCACAATCATAGTGAGCTGAAATTGCTGCAGCATGAATCTTAATGGAAGAGAAAGACAAACCTTTGTCCAATAACTCAGTAAGATATTGAAGAGCCACACTCAAATTTGGCTCAGAAACATCCAAATCCTTTGCTGCACACCAAAATAAAAATCTCTTCCATTTTCCTGCGTACACTTTCCTTGTACTAGGTCTTCTGGCTTCCATAATCACATTCAAAACTTCGTTGAGGAAGCTGAGACCTGCTATGGTTCAAAACAGAATATGCCAGGCTGTTAGATGAAGAGAGTGAAGCTTGACATTGAGTAGATGCCCATCCTTCTGAGACAATAGGTGTGGAATCAAAGGTAAGGGCCATGGAGGCTTCCTTACCAGACTCCTCAGCAATGGGTACCAGTGCTGCCGAGGCCAATCTGGAGCTATTAAAATCATCCTTGGCTTGTCTTGTCTGACCTTTAGGAGTACCTTTGGGAGGAGAGGCAGAGGTGGAAAGGCATACACATGAAGATTTTTCCAACTGAAAGAAAGAGCATCCACTTTCCAGGCTGTGTGATGAAACCTTTTCGTGCAAAACTTTGGCAGCTGGTGGTTTAGTGGAGAAGCGAACAGATCTATGTCTGGAGTTCCCCATGACACTGTCAATGTTTGAAATACATGAAGATCCAGTTTCCACTCGTGGGGATCCATGATTTGCCTGCTTAACACATCTGCTAAGGAGTTCTGTGCCCCTGGCAGAAACCTTGCTTGAAGATTCAGTTGCAAGCTTAACGCAGTTTCCCACAAAATCATTGCTTGCCTGCATAGAGGATAAGAATGTGTTCCCCCTTGTTTGTTGATGTACCACATGACAGTTGTGTTGTCTGTCCGAATCAACACCTGCCCTGGAAGAAGTAAATCCTTGAAAGCCAGTAATGCAAACTGGACTGCTAACATCTCCTTCATGTTGATATGTAGATGCTGCAGTCTGGCAGGCCACTTGTCTTGTATCCACTTTCCATTCAGATGAGCTCCCCAAGCTGTGTCTGAGGCATCTGTCGTTAGAATCTGACTCGCCTCTGGCCGGGTCACAGAGAGTCCCTTGTTTAGGTGACATTCCTGAGCCCACCACAAAAATTCCTTTTGAATGCAAGGTATTATTTGAATGACAGTGTCCAAATCCTGGCAGTGCTGTGTCCATACATTTTGAGATACCATTGTAGCTTCCTCATATGCAGTTTGGCATTGGGAAGTACCAGAATACAAGATGCCATGAACCCTAAGGCTTGAAGGACTGTCCTTGCAGTCAGCCCGGACTGATGAGATAGTTGATGGAAGTAGAGAGAAAGATTCTTTTGTTTGTCCGGGGTTAAAAAGGCCATCTGGGTTGCTGTATTCAGTCTCACACCCAGAAAGCACATGTCTTGAGAGGGTACCAGACTGGACTTTATTTCGTTCACAGAATACCCTAGGCATCTTAGCACTGCTATCACATATTCCAAATGCTGAAGAAGCACGTCCCTTCCTTGAGCCAGAATCAGGCAATCGTCCAAATAAGGATAGATTTGTATTCCTTTTAGCCTGAAGAAAGCTATCACTGGAGCCAAAACCTTTGTGAATACTCTGGGCGCAGTAGATAAGCCAAAGGGCAATGCAGAGAACTGATAATGAGAATTCCCAGCTCAAACGCAGATACTTCCTGCAAATTAGTCTGATAGGAACATGAAGGTAAGCTTCCTTGAGATCCAAAGTTACCATCCAGTGATCTTTGCCCAGCAGAGGTAAAAGCTGTTGTAACGTCAACATTTTGAACTTGGGAATGTCCAGATAAGTGTTGAGGATAGACAGATCCAAAATTGGTCTCCACGTGTTCCCCTTTTTTGGTACTAGGAACAGGCGAGAATAAAATCCTAGGCCCCTTTCTGGCACAGGAACCGGCTGAATGGCCCCTATTTGGAGCAACAGAGAAATTTGCTTGTGAGCCTCTTTCCTTTGTTGAGGAGGAATGTCTGGCATGCCTTTGAAAGGAGGCAAGGTATGGAAATAAAACCTGTAACCGTGGTGAATGATATCCAATACCCATCTGTCTTGGGTAATTAAAACTCCAGTTTTCTTTGAAAAGTGGCAACCTTCCTCCCAAAGGTGCTGCCAGACGAGAAGATTCTGGCAGCTGAAAAGGCAGGTCATTGGGTCTGTTTACGAAAGGACTGACCCCTGCCCTCACTAGAAGACTGAGCAGGTGAACTCCCTGTTCTAGGCCTAAAAGAACCTTGAGCTCTGCCTCTACCACGTCTAGACCTACCCCTAGACTGGGAATCATAAGCAGGATATGTCCACCCCTTGGTAGGCCAATTTCTACTAAACTTCGGAGGCTGAACCTGCAAAAAATCTTTAACAGTCTGCATAGACTTAGCCTTGTCTTCCATTTTCTTTAGAACTGCTTCCACAGGCGAACCAAACACCACATCAGATTGTAAAGGAGCATCTAAAATCCTTGTTTTCACATGCTCAGCTAAATTCTGATCCCTCAACCAGGCGTGCCTGCGAAGAACCGAACCAGTGGCAGCCACCCTCGAAGAGGCCTGCACAGCATCAAAACCACATTGCAAAGAATGCTTACCCACCTGTTCAGAAACATGAACTAAATCCTGCAACTCTTTACACTCAATACCTTCCGCCAAAGCATCTACCTTAGACTTTAATTGTGAAAGGAGATAATTTTGGTATTTCAACATGTGAAACTGGCAATTTAAAGCTCTCATGGCCAAAGTGGAAGAAGTATACACTTTCTTTCCCCATCTATCCAAAGCCCTTGCCTCTTTATCTGGAGGAACAGGATTTTTAACAACAGAAGCCTTAACACCTTTAGGCCCCTGTGAAACAGTTTCTGGGTCTGCCCTAGGACTCTTAAGATACTTATGAGCTTCAGGCACCCTATAATATCTATCCGGTTTAACTGGAGCAGGAGGCAAAGAGTCAGGGTTCAGAGAAGCCTCTGCAAAAACATCCTCCACCACATCTAGAATAGGAGGTATAGCTAAAGGCCTATGCTGGGGAAGAAACAAAAATTCCCTAAGCCTTTTCCTGGAATCAGAGAAATCCTGACCTTCCCATTTAAAATGCTCCCTCATGGAATGAAGAGTCTCTGAAAATGAAAAATCCTCAGGAGGAGAAGCAGAAGGAGTAGAATCATCTACATCAGAATCAGAGTAAGGGGAATACTCCTGCAAGTCTTCAGCCGAAGACTCAGAAGCATCCGAACACTGCTCAAAACTCCCAAGCTCAGGTTCCACCCTAGGCCTCTTATCAGGAGGGGCATAGAACCTCTAATCATTGTAATCAAATCTTCTGCCATCTTAAGCATATGCTTCTTAGGTACAGACCCTGAAGAACTAGGGGTAACACCTGAAACAAAACCTGGCCTGCCCTGGGAGAAGCCTTGGAAACAGCAGGGGAGGGCCTAACCACCTTAGGAAGGGAGGGAAGAACAGCTACCTG
The DNA here is from genome assembly GCF_019279795.1 of Protopterus annectens. Classification (NCBI taxonomy): domain Eukaryota; kingdom Metazoa; phylum Chordata; order Ceratodontiformes; family Protopteridae; genus Protopterus; species Protopterus annectens. The sequence goes on along the minus strand of NC_056741.1, from coordinate 1,140,404,286 downwards.
AGAAGCCCCTTCCGCCTGGCCTACCTCCTGAGAGGTCACATCTTGCAGTAATAAAGTCTCTCCTGGGATTCCAAAGAAATTTCTGGCTGAACCCCTGGCTCCACCGAGCCCTCTAAAGAACCGTCCGTCCCGGACGGTTCTTCCAGCCTAGGCTTTGCTGTTTTGTCCTTGCGCTTTTTGACGAAGCGCCGGAGCATCCGGCGGCATTTTATAATTACACCGCTTCCCAAAAACTAACCTGGCACAATCTAATCTTCTCTTTATAGTGCGTTTGTTAAATCTAGCACAAGAGCGACAGCCAACAACGTCGTGCTCAGGCCCTAAGCAAGGTATACACAAGGTATGGTAATCCCTATGAGGTATCTGTTTCCCACAAGAAATACAGTTATTCACTTTTTCTGACATCCGGTAAAATACTGAGGCAAGAAAAACCAAAATATTCTAACGGGGTACTTAGCCAACTTGGATTCGGTCTGAAACTCCGACTTCGGAAAATCTCAGAATGCCAACCTGCACTTGCAAAACTGCTTCTGCATCGGACCATGCGGCAAAAAAGACTGAGGAAATGACGTCGGTCATGCGCATTTGTACCCTGACGTCCTGACGTCAGACTAATGCGCCTTGACCGACGTCAGCCTTATACTTTGGTATTCCGGCCGACTGGGACAGCGGACTACCCCCAAGTGTTAGGACTGCAGCAATGTGGTATGAAGAACATCATATCTGTCGAGGCCAGTAGGGAGCAATGAGGATCATTTTGCAACCCGACGATATTGCTTTCTGCATGTTTGGGTATCAGAGGGAAAGGAGGAAAGGCATAAAGAAGTCCCTGGGGCCAATCGTGGACTACAGTGTCTCTGGGTGTGTGACCCGGAAGCGGGAGAAGTAGTTGCTGCATTTGCTGTTGAAGGGGGTGGCAAAGAGATCGCAGCAAGGCTGTCCCCATTTGCGGAAAACAAGATTCGCAACTTCCTGATTCAGAGACCACTCGTGAGACATAAGAATAGCTCTGCTGAGCCTGTCCGCCATGACGTTGGATCTCCCGGGGATGCGTGTTGCAATCAGAAAACGTTGGGAGGAAATCTCCCATTGCCAAAGTCTGAGTGCTTCTCGACACAGGGGGTAGGACCTGGTTTCGCCCTGCTTGTTGATGTACCACACCACTGACATGTTGTCTGTTTGAATAGCAATGGTCCCAGGAGGAAGAGAGTCTTGAAGAGCTTGCAACACCAGGAGCACGGCTCTCATTTCCAGGAAATTTATGTGCAGATGGTACTCGTGAGGTTGCCACATGCCTTGGACTGTCCTGCCCAGATAATGCCCACCCCCCAGCCTATCAGGGAGGCATCTGTCGTCACTGTGGCTACCGGAAGGGGTTGTATGAAAGGTCTGCCCTGAGTAACTAGTGAGGAGACCATCCACCAAGAAAGATGCCTTTTGCATGTATCCGTGATCATGATCTTGTAAGTCATGGGTAGCTCTTGGAAAGACCACTGCGTAAACAGAAGCCACTGAAGAATTTGCATATGAAAGTGCACTAGTAGGATTAGGAGAATGGCTGTTGCCATGGAACCCAGAGAGTTTGAAGGACGTACCTGACTTGGATCCTTTTGCTCTGCATCAGAACCTGTACCTGCTAATGAATTGCGGCCACCCTTTCTGGTGGTAGCCTTGCAAACATATCCCTTGTGTCCAAGTCTGCTCCTATATAAGTGATAGATTGACAGGGCAATAAGGCAGATTTTTTGAAATTTAATGTGATGCCCAGCTGTGAGCAGATTTTGATTATGTAGTCCCGTGCTTGTATGAGTTAATGCCTGGTGGTAGCAGTAAGGTGCCAGTAATCTAGATACGGAAACACCTGGAATCCTTGACGCCTCAGGTGAGCCGTGACCACTGTCATACATTTGGTGAACACCCTGGGGGCTGTGGTGAGACCAAAGGGCAGAGCTCTGAAATGATAATGACTGGCCCCCAGCCGGAAGTGAAGATATCTCCTGGAGCGCCTGTCCATCTTTATATGGTAGTACACGTCCTGAAGAAAGGGTAGAATGGACTGTAGCATGACCATCCGAAACTTTGTTCTTTGCACAAACCTGATTAGTCTGCTGAGATCCAGAATCGGTCTCCAGTCCCCTGTCTTTTTTGGTACTAAAAAGACCTTGAGTAAGTTCCAGATCCGTGCTGGTCTGCCGGGACTTCCTGAATGGCTCTTTTTTTCTAGCAGTTTTGAAACTTATATTACTGCTTGCTCCTTCAGATTGGGTGGAACATCTGGGAGGGTCTTCCCTGACTGTAAAGGGGGGCTGATGGAAGGGAATTTTGTAACCTCCGGATATAATGGACCATACCCCATCTGCCTTGTGTTAAACTTCGCCAGGCTTTTCGGTACAGCAAAAGTCATCCCCCGACTGTCTCCAGAGTTGAACAGCCAGGCAACCCTTCAGGGATGCTGGAAGGGCTTATCAGAGAAGGATTCTCTGTTGCCCTGGTTCTGCGGACCCCCTCTACCATGAGGGTGGAGTCTATTATTATTGTTTCCCCCTCTGCCTCTGGAGGAAAAATCACTACGTGTGTCAGGCAAGGCTCCCTGAGATTTACGGAACCACATCTTCCCACTCTTCTGACCCTTGGGCTAGGGTCTAGAGGGAGTGGAAAAAAGGACTCCAACGGCAGAGAGAGTCTTGACTTCTTGCTCGCACCTAGTCAAAGGGTCTTTCACCTGTGGTCCAAAAAGAAAGGAAAGTACAGTTTGTACCTACCATAAATGTAGATGTTCGAGTGCTAATACAGCTGCAGTCATAACAGATGGGTTCTCCTGCCGTCAGGCAGGTCCTCGGTCGGCCGAATTCCAAAGTCTAGGTCCGGCGTTGGTTGTCGTCGCTTCTTCCCTGACGTCAGTGCGACAGGGGTATAAAAGAACCAGCCGACGCCATTTTCTTCAGCTTTTCTTGCCCCAGATGTCAGGTGCCCCCAGAAGGAAGGCAATACATAAATTTGTGTAATAAAGCAATGCCATATAATCAAAATACAGTAGTTGCAAGCAAATACACCATAAATGAATACCCCAATCAGGTTGTATGAGGAGGTGTTAGCCAATAGGCCTGTCCCAAGAGGGGAAGGAGGGAGGGAAACCTGGACTGCAGCTGTATTAGCACTCGAACATCTACATTTATGGTAGGTACAAAACTGTACTATGTTCATCGTGCATACAGCTGCAGTCATAACAGATGGGTAGAATCCCAAAGCTAAGAAAGGGGTGGTAGGCACTAGGTGGAACTAGGAGGAGCCAGGATGCCCTGCAAGACTGCAGTGGAAAAGCCTGCTCTAGTTTTGGAGTATAATGGTAGGTGGTAGTGCTTGGAGAAGGTATGCATAGAACTCCAAGTGGCTGCTTCCAAAATATCTTTGGTAGGAACTCCTCTGAGGAAAGCTGCAGAGGTAAGCTGTGGCCCTTGTGGAGTGAGATCTGATGCCTGCAGGTACAGTTTTGCCATGAAAAGAGTAACAAAAGCGTATGCAGTGGGCTATCCATTTTGAGATTGTCTGTTTGGAAATTGGCTTCCCTTGAGCTCCTATAGCATAGGACACAAAGAGCTGTTCTGATTTTCTGAAAGGCTTTGTTCTGTCCAAATAATAACGCAGTTGTCTGTGGATGTCCAAGGAATGTAGTAATCTCTCCGCTTTGTTTTGAGGATTAGGATAAAAGGTAGGTAAGTGTATAGCCTGATTCAAAGCTACCCTGGATACCACTTTTGGCATAAAGGACGGGTTGGTTCGTAAGGAAACTCTGTCCTGATGGAAGATGATAAAAGGCTGCACAGCCATGAGGGCTTGTAGTTCCAATACCCTACGAGCTGAGGTAATAGCCAGAAGGAAAGCTGTTTTCCAGGACAAATATTGCAAATCTGTTAAGGCAGCTGGCTCAAAAGGAGGCAAGGTCAGCTTTTCTAGAATGAAATTGAGATCCCAAACAGGTATTGGTTGTTTCCTTGGGGGTTTTATATTCTTAGCCCCTCTGAGGAACTGTCTTAAGAGGGGGTGGGAGAATAAAGGTGGATCAGTGTTGTATTCTGCAGAAATGGCTGAGGCATGGATTTTGATGGAAGAGAATGAAAGTCCACTGCTTAGCAACTCAGCTAGATACTGTAATATTTGAGGTAAATTCAGTTTTCCAGGATTCTGGCCCTTTTTCTCATTCCAGGCACAAAACCGTTTCCATTTTGCGGAGTAAGCTTTTCTATTAGACGGCCTTCTGGCCTCCAAAATGACATCTTGCACCTCCTTGGAGAGTAGGGTCTGTTGTGATGTTAAGGAATCTTCCATGCGGCCAGATTGAGTGTTTTCAGCTGACTGTGAAGAGTTTTGAAGCTGTGCTGAGTCAGAAGAAGAGGCATTAGAGGCAGGGTCCATGGTGGGGAATGCGTCAGGCTCCTCAGGAGTGGGTACCAGTGTTGTCTTGGCCAGTCTGGAGCAATGAGAATCATCTTTGGTCTGTCTGCTCTGGTTTTTAATAGAACTTTGGGCAGCAGAGGAAGAGGAGAGAAGGCATAAACGGTCATTGTTGTCCAACTGAAAGAGAGGGCGTCCACTCTCCAGGCCTTTGGATGAAAAATCCTTGAGCAGAATTTTGTCAATTGGTGATTCTTGTGGGAGGCAAAGAGATCTATGTCTGGCCTTCCCCATGCTTGAATTATCTCTGTAAAAACTTGAGGATGCAACTCCCATTCGTGTGGATCTGTCATATTTCTGCTTAGGTTGTCTGCCAGCATGTTTTCCTTGCCTGGCAAGTACTGTGCTTGAAGTTCGATTTTTAAGTCCAGAGCCATGTTCCAAAGTGACATGGCCAGCCTTCATAGGGGGGTATGAATGGGTTCCTCCCTGTTTGTTTATGTACCACATTACTGTGGTGTTGTCTGTCCTTATCAATAGTTGACCTGGGTGCAGAAGGTCTTTGAAAGCTATAATAGCATGTATTACTGCTAGCATTTCCTTTTGATTGATGTGAAGGTGCTTTTCTTTTTGGGACCATTTGCCCTGAATGCACCGATCTGTCATGTGCGCCCCCCAGGCGCAGTCCGAGGCGTCTGTTGTGATGACTTGATTTGCTTGAGGCTTGCAGAATGGGAGACCTGTGTTTGTTTGGCATGCTTGAGAGCCCACCACAGAAATTCCTTTTGAAGAAATGGAATTAGTGGTATTACTGTTTCCAAACTGTGGCTGTGTTGAGACCATAGGTTTTTCAGGTACCATTGAAGTTTCCTCATATGCAGCTTTGCACATGGGATTAGTAGGATGCAAGATGCCATGAATCCCAGAGCCTGCAGGATTTTCCTTGCAGTCAGCCTGGTGAAATTTGCTAGTGTTCTGAAGTATTGAGTTAGTTGCCCCTGCTTCTCTGGCGTGAGGTAGGCCATCTGGGTGTTTGTGTCCAAGTTGGCACCCAGGAAAATTATTTTCTGAGAGGATATTAGCCTTGATTTCTTTTTGTTGACTGTGTATCCCAGAGAATTCAACAACATTATTACATAAGCCAGATGTTTCAGAAGTATGTGCTTGCTGTCCGCTTGGATCAGGCAGTCGTCCAAATAGGGGTATATTTGTATCCCTTGAAGTCTGCAGTAGGCAATTACTGATGCCAGGCATTTCGTGAATACTCTGGGCGCAGTAGATAAGCCAAAGGGCAATGCAGAGAATTGATAATGGGTTGAACCTGCAAGAAATCAGAGTTATCTTCTGCAATTTTGTCTGATTGGGACATGCAGGTATGCCTCCTTGAGGTCCAATGTTACCAGCCAAGACTCCTTGCCCAGCATGGGAAGAAGCTGCTGTAAAGTGAGCATCTTGAATTTTGGTACGAGTAAAAATGTGTTTAGGATGGATAGGTCCAAAATAGGTCTCCAATCTTTTCCCTTCCTTGGTACCAGGAATAGTCTGGAATAAAAACCTTGACCTTGTTCGTGAGTAGGTACCTCTTGAATAGCTTTCATGTCCATGAGATCTGAAATTTGTCTTTGTGCCTCTGCCCTTTGATTGTGTGGCAGGTTTGGCATGCCTCTCATTTTTGGAAGGGTGTGAAAATGGAATCTGTAGCCTCTGTTTATAATGTCCAGGATCCATTTGTCTTTTGTGACAATATGCCAATTTTTTGAAAATAATGCCAGTTTTCCGCCTAAGGGTGCTGCCATTTGTGCCTTGCTTGGCATGCAAAGGGGAAAGTCATTGGGCTTGCTTTCTGAATCGCTGCGAACTATCCTCACCACCTCTTTGTGTAGGAGCTTGCCATTGTCTGCCTCTAAACAATCCTTGAGATTGCCCTCTGCCCCTCGGGCGCCTTTATCTACCTCTTTGGGGTCTGTCCGTGGCTGGAAAGGACCAATTTTTGGAAGGCCAATTCCTACTGAAATGTGGAGGTTGTACCTGTAGAAAATCTTTCACTGTTTGCATTGATTTAGCCTTTTCCTCCATTTTCTTTAATACCTCCTCAGCTTTAACACCAAATAATACATCCTTTTGAAGAGGGGCATCTAGCAATTTAGCTTTGACATGATCTGGTAAGGTTTATTCCTTGAGCCAGGCATGTCTACGTATTACTGATCCTGTAACAGCAGCTCTACATGAGGCCTCTAGAGCATCAAAACCACATTGCAAGGTATGTTTACCCACTTGTTCTGCACTATGCATCAAATCCTGCAACTCCTTCAAGTCTGGTTGTTCAGGTTGTGACATTTTACTTCTCAATTGTGATAACAGAAACTGTTGGTACTTTAGCATATGGAACTGGCAGTTTAATGCCCTCATGGTTAAGGTGGCCGAGGTATATACCTTTTTTCCCCGCCTTTCTAAGGATCTGGAATCTCTCTCGGAAGGTAATGGATTTTTAGCAGTGAAGGCTTTAATTCCCTTGGGGCCCTGTGAGATAGTTTCTGGGTCAGCCGCATGGCTTTTGTATAAAAATTGGTGTGAGTCAGGAACCCGGTTGTACCGGTCAGGCTCGACTGGGGCTGCAGGTAAAGATTCCGGGTTAAGGCAGGCCTCCGAGTACACATCATCTAGTATGTCTAAGACAGGAGGTATAGCCAGAGGCCTGTGTTGAGGTAGAAAGAGAAAATCCCTAAGCCTTTTCTTGGAATCTGAGTACTCTTGGCCTTCCCAGTGGAAGTGTTCCCTTAAGGAATGCAAGGTTTCCCCAAATGAGTAATCCTCTGGGGGGGAGACGGAGGGAATGGACTCCTCTGCATCAGAATCTTCAAAAGGGGAGTAAGAATGTTCCTGTTCATCAGAGTGCTCTGATATAATGGAGGCCTGGTCAGAGGAGGGGGATTCTTCCTCCACTCTGGGCCTTTTGTCCAGGGGGGGGTTGAGAACCCCTGATAAGAGTAATTAAATCCTCAGCCATTTTAAGCATCTGTTGTTTAGGCATGGGGCCTGGAGAAGGGCCCTGTGTAGCTTGTCTCTTAGAATGCATGGCTGCTTTAGACTTAGTGAAAGCCTTGATGGAAAAAGAAGAGGAAGGTCTGAAGACACCTTGAGAGGAGGCAGACCTGTCTACATTTTGAGATTCACCACCAAGAGTGGCTTCGGTATCTGTAGTCGGGGTGTGGGCCGAGGAGCCTGTGACCTCGGGCACAGAAGACACCGCCAATGAAGTGTCGTCGGTAGTCAGGGGCTGCGTAGGTGCCTCGCTGAGAACTGGACCACCCCATAGTCGGCTTTGGCGTGGTGTCAGTAGAGGCCGCGGACCTCGTGTGTCAGTCCTTATCTTTGCGTTTTTTAGACAAAACTGGATTCGGAGTATCCGACGACATAATATAGTTAAATTTTTTGCCAAAATAATGCTGGGCGAACTCCGCCCGACGCTTAATGGTGCGTTTGTTGAATGTAGCACAAAAACGACAGACCGAGACGTCATGGTCTGGGCCTAAGCAAGGAATACAGAGGGAATGAAAATCCTTATGTGGTATTTGCTTCCCACATGAAATACAATTATTAACTTTGTCTGACATCGGTCTGAGGCAAGAAAAGTTTCCCCAACAGGGCACTTAGCTTTCAAGAAGACTTTGGTTGCAAAATTTTTGTAATTTCAGGAGCTGGCCGACCGGCACTTGCAAACTGCTTTTGCTTCGGGCACCGCACGGCAAGAAAGACTGAAGAAAATGGCGTTGGCTGGTTCTTTTATACCCCTGTCACACTGACGTCAGGGAAGAAGCAGCGACAACCGACGCCGGACCTAGACTTTGGAATTCGGCCGACCGAGGACCCGCCTGACGGCAGGAGAACCCATCTGTTATGACTGCAGCTGTATGCACGATGAACATCCATCCACCAAAACTCTGGTATTCAGGCCGACTGAGGGCTTCCTGCAGGCAGATAACCCCAAATGTGATGACTGCAACAGTGAAACACGAAGAACATCTTCATGTTCTCGCATTGACTTCTCATGGTCAGGCCAACAGCTGGAAGTCTGAAGATTTATTTAAAAAGCTCTAACAAATGCACTAGAAACTTGTAAAAATCTGAAAGATTCAGACAAGGAATGAAGTAATGAAATTCTTAAAAGCAAATAAAAATTTGAAAATACAGATTCTGCACACAGATGCTGACTTTAATCATGACTGGTGATAAATAAAATATTGCAAAAATAGTTAATTCTGTTGATCAGAAACAATTCTCTCTCAGCTGTCCTTTTAAAAGGATGACAAGTGCTACCAGGTTGTAAATAAAGTGGACAAACTAATATGAACTTTTTCTGATAAAGTACTAAGTTCTCCCTGTAATAACAGGGAGTGAGTACTGAAATGCATACTATGAACTATATTACACACACAACAGTGAACACAAAAGTCAGTGATGCTTTTCTCATAAATGTGCCATCAGAAGACCATCAATTACTCGTAGAAGCAATTAACACGGATACAAATATTTTTATATGTTCTTTTTTCCCTGGGCCTGACATCTATTATGTCCACAGCAAGGACTGTGCTCTAGTTGCTCCCCATAGGTGACCGTCTCAGTGTTGCCGTCATTCAAGTAGCCAACACCTAGGAACTATTGTGCACCTACCTAAATGAAGGCAATGCCACTTCTTCCCTTGTGAATGTTCCCACAAAGATGCAATAAAGGCTACTTCAGAAAAATGGTTTGCTAGAACCAAATGCACACCGTACATCCATCTTCCATACAGTGTTGGCTCTGCATAAGACCAGACCATCTCCTTCAAACCAGAATTGGGAGAAATGGTATAAGCCACATAATTCTCACCCCTCCCCAGAGCCTCTTCAAGTACTTAGGTCAGTAACTAAAGGTATTGGGTCACAGAGGCAGTGCATTATCAATCTCAGCAATGCAGCTAGCTACCCAAGAAAAGATTTGACAGACCACATGCTAAGGCTCACACACACACTTCATGACAGCTTAAAAAAGACTATATCCTGACTGCAGATCACTGACATGCACTGTACTCCAGTGAGAAGCAACCCAGCCAACCAATCATAAAGTACACTGTACAGATTGGCATAAATTTGACAAGGCCACTGCCCTTTGACAGAAGGTCAGACTATTTTCATGTACCTTCTTTAGCCTCTATATAGAAACCCAATTTTCTGTAAGACTGAATGATGCAAACAGACCTTGCTGCTTTCATATGCTGCTCAAGCTTGGGGTAAAAAGAGAGAACCCAATCTTGGTCTGTAGGCACCCTTAAACTCAATTTATTTTCAAATGCAACTCGACATGCTAAAACTGTTTCCAGATGAAGAAATAAAGTGTACAAAACTTTTTTTTTTTTTTAAATGTGCTTGAAAGGAAATATGCATACCAGCTTTGAAGCTTTCTGAACGGTAAATATCCCTCAGCTCCTTCATTAGACGATCAGAAGCCTGCACTGAGCCAGATACTGCACCCTGGAGAAGGAAAAAAAAGTGTGCTGAAACACAGCCCAAACTAGTCACTAGATGCTTTCTATTCTACAAAAGCAAAATTATGGCACCAAAACAAGATCATGCTGACAAAAACATGCAAAGTACACAGAACAGTTCCAGAACCACACAAATACACTTACTTAACCATCCAGTTCTGTTCAATGAGTAAAAGCACATTTGAAGACAACCAAACAAGGCTTGTATAGTGAAAAATACAGTAGTGAAATGACAGATTACTTACCAACCTGGAAACAGAAATGATGAAATATAGTTTTAATGGACTAACACATATGTTACAGCAAAACTACCTGCATTGTAATATCTGTGATGTTCCAGTAACGTATAATTTGTGTCCTGAATGGTGAGCAGTGGATTAGCACTCTTTCTACAAACAGCTACAAAAATCCAAATCTTCACACTAGACAGTAATAGGACAAAATCAAACTCCTCTGACAGCTTTGGGGAGCTAGAAAGATTATACTGCACTCAAAAATAATACCTGAAAACGTGGATGAGCAAGTGGAAGGAGACTCTCAAAAGTACTTATATGGTGATGAAGTGTGTTACTAAACATGAAAAACTCAATGGGAGGGATGGAGAGAAAGGACATGAAGTATCTGAAACAACAAAAGGCAAACAAAATGTTACCATGAAAATCTGAGAGAGGATTTACATTGCAGAACCTGAAAAGGGGCAATGAAGTGAAAATACTAAACCTAGAGTAACACACCACAGTATAAAAAACACATCTGTATTAATTTTTCCTGAATGTATGCTCAGTAACTCAAATATATAACGTACTGCAGAGTCAATACTACTTCTAAGCTAATCAGCCAGATAGATGCCATATGATCAAGCTGCCTACAGTGTACAAGACGCTATAACCAGTCAACCAATCAAGGTAGTGGTGGCACAGCTACATAGAGCCTTAAATATAAGAATACAAAAAAATTCCATAACACTTAAACAGGCAACTCATTTTGCTGCTCATCTTAAATACTACTCTTCAGTATTTTCGCACAGGCAGTTTAAAAAAAAAAAGACTGAGAGGAGGGATCAAAACAGTTTTGCATGATTAGAGCATCAAAAATGGCACGAGTACTGAATGTGCACAGAGACTGTGGTGCTAAGTTAAACTGTGGATGGTAGTCATTAAAACAGCTTTTCAGATTCCCCCACAAATGTGCACCCTCTGTGGAAGACCACAAGTGAATGCTACAAAATCCAGTAAGAAACACACTCTTGGAAACTGGTTGCTCTAGCAGAGTTAGCACAGATGACAAAGGCATGCCTCAATCCGACTTGTTCAGTATGCTAATAGTAAAGCTCTTTTGACATTCAGAAAATAAGTTTTGTTTTCCTCTCAAATCAACTACATATGCTGAAGTTAAAATTTACTTCAGAAAAAAGTTCAAAAGAAGGCAACATACTCTATGATGGGCTGTTTATTTTTTCAAAGAGAGTGAAAGTGGGAAAAGCGTAACAAGTGAGAAATTTAACAGCTGAGACAGTTCTAAGAAAAGGCAACTTCAAGCAGTTTTCCTGACCCCTTCCACACACCCTCTACAGTCTACATGTGACATCTCTATGCTGTGGTTAGGAAAAGTGTGAACCTCAATGGCTCCCTGTTTTTCCACTTACACCATGTTCAATCTACAAGCCTAAAATACAAAAAAATACCATGTGAGGTACTCAGCACAGTCTGCAAACTACGCAACCTTCTGTAAATAATACCAATGACATTTGTCAATCCACCGCTTAGAAATATAGAAACATACTTACCCAACAACAAGCAGGGATTCCACAAGTCAGGACTAAGTTGGAAGTATCACAATCCTGCAAAAGAACATAAGGAAAATATCCCTCATATAATGAGATCCCCTTTATGTAGATTAAAAGGTACCCTAATAAATTATACTGTAATAATTTACCTGTTGTAGCTAACACCAAGGGCACTATATGAGAGGTCCTATGACTGCCCTGATTCTCATGCAATAAAACTGTGTGTGTGGAACAAACTGCAAAATGACGTGTCTATGTTTATCCATCAAATGGGATGTATAATCAAACTCTAATTATCAAAACCTCCTTTAATCAAAAGGTCATATCATCGTAAAGATTTTGGCAGTTGACCAACTTAAGTACTACATTCCGCTTCCTTTATTGGTAGCTTAGGTATAAGGAAACCTGCCCTTTCTCCACTGTAGTGGAAATCACTTAGTTGGAGTATTCAGTGAACACTCCCCCAATTATATATACCAACTCAGAGATCACACTACAGTGGGGAAAGGGCAGGTTTCCTTATAACTCATACGACTAATTTTAAACATTGTACTTCCATTTTTACAAGTTTACTTTATGGATTACAAGATTATATGCTTATTAACATATTGCTTAAGGTATATGAGTAGGTCATTTATATTTATTTTATTTATTTATTTATTCACATATTTATATGACCATTGTTATTTAACATTTATTAACTTATAACGTTAATTTTTATATTTGACATTAAACACTTTTATAACAAATAATTTTACATTTTACAAATACTCACTATAATTTAAAATGTACGTTTTATATAATTAGTTGACATTACATATATTTTAATATTATATATATATATATATATATATATATATATATATATATATATATTTATTGCAGTTAATTATGACACTGACATATTATATTTCATAGTTAGGTAGTACACACACGTTTGGTATGAAGTTAGAATTATCTTGTTCATTTAAACAGTGTTGTTACTATTACATATTTGCTATGGCTTACATATACCCATTTTATATGAATGGTCACCTGACTTAACTTAATAATTAACTTAACAATCAACTACATTTTATATAGTACACAGAGACATATACATTTATATTATTTTATGTTTATCTAATTTTTAAAGGTTTCACAATATAAATACATAACAGAAATATTGTGAATGTAAACGTTGTGCAAAGCTTCCATACTACGGGTACATCTACCTTTAAATGTAATCTCTAATTGACAATTAAACCATTGATTAAATTAATAATTCTTGTGGGTAGGCAAGTGGTTACACTAAGTCAAATAACTATTGTAGGTGAATATCTTGATAAAGCCTGACATTGACTCAGGCGAAAGCGCTCGATTTGATTTCACTTTTTGTATTTTCTCGTTATTTTACAAGTTCTGAATTAAAGTATTTTACTGAAGCTACTTGGTGGATTATTTGGTCGGATACCTCCTACTGTGTTACTTCTTCTAGGTTTCCTTATACCCAATTTACTGATAAGTACTATATCCTGCTTCCTTTATGTTGGCCAACTACCAATGTTCGATGTAAATCTATATGACATGGTCTTTTGATTAAAGAACGTTTCGATGACTAGTGTTTGATGAATGGCTGTTTGATGATTAAACAAAGACCCGCAAAACCACACCAGGATCAACAAGAAAAATGTCGACAGAGAAACACAACATCAAGCAGTTAAATCAATGGACACCAGAGTATGGCTGCCTGAGAAGAAAGCAAAGCAAACTGGCTGCACTAAGCCCAAGGACAAACCAAGCAAGCACTGGAGACAGCCCCTCTTAGGAAAGTGGACAAAAAAAAACAACTCTCCTTCCCTCAAAGAAGGGGACACAAAGCCTCTCAATTTCACCAATGCTTGGGAACAGAAATAGCTGCAGTGCTCCCATCAGTTAAAAAAAACACACTACAAACCATTGTATACATTGATTTAGCATTTTTAGAACAAAATGAAAATCTTAAAAGCCAAGAACAATGTAAGCAGGGTAGTAAACGGGGGTGGAAAAAAAGAGCAATATCCAAGGCAGGAACAGTTAAGCAAACAAATGGAATTCTGTCAAAGCAAATGTGAAGCAAAGTACAGTTGTGTATACTTACCATAAATGTGGATGTTTGAGTGTATTCACTGTTGCAGTCATCACTTGTGGGTTATCCCTGCTGGGTAGCCCTCGGCCAGCCCGAACAACAGAGTAAAGGATTTCCCTCCTGCGTCGGCTGTCTGTCGCCTGAGACTGACGTCAGGTCATCAGGGCTATAAAAGTAGGCAGCAGACACCATTACATCAGTTTTTCTTGCCCCCAACATATAGGAGCCCCGCCAAGACCACCTGAAGAACGCCAACCTGGGGTAGCCCATTAACTATGATGGAAATAAAGAAGGGGAAGGTGGGAGGGAAACAGGACTGCAACAGTGAATACACTCGATCATCTACATTTATGGTAAGTGTACACAACTGTACTATGTTCTTCATGTTTCACTGCTCCAGTCATCACTTGTGGGAAGATTCCCAAATCTGAGAAGTCGGGTGGAAGGAAGGAAGGAAGGAAGGGGAGAAGCCGGAGTCTAGGCTTGCACTGCTTTAAGTGGAAGCCAGCAAGCCCTGCAAGACTGCTAAAGCAAAGCCTGCCCAGGATTTGGAGAAAATAGCCAACTGGCAGTGTTTGGTGAAGGTGTGAACTGCTGTCCAAGTGGTAGCTTCCAAAATATCCTTGGTAAGAATGCCTTTATGAAGGGCAGTAGAAGTTGATGTTGCTATTGTAGAATGGGTTCTCACTGATCTGGGAGGCATCTTTCCATGAAAGGAGTAGCAGAAATGGATGCAGTGTGATATCTATTTAGAAATGGTCTACTTGGATATGGGTTTTCCCTCTGTCTCCAGAACAAAGTTGACCAGCAGCTAGTCAGTCTTTGAAAGACTTGGTCCTATCCAGATAGCATCTAAACTGGCTGTGCACATCTAATGCATGCAGAATGCTTTCCCTCTTATTTTGTGGGTTTGGGAAAAAGGTAAGGAGATGGATAGCCTGATTAAGGGTCATGTCAGAGACAACCTTAGGCAAGGAAGAGGACTGGTTCTAAAAGACACCCTGTCTGCATGAAAAATAATGAAGGGTACAATGGCCATGAGGGCCTGCAGCTCGGAAACCCTCCTGGCTGAGGTTATGGCCAACAGGAAGGCAGTCTTCCAAGAGAGGTGCTTCAGTTCTGCTAAGGCAGCTGGTTCAAAAGGAGGCACAGTCAGTTTTTCTAGGACAAAGTTGAGGTCCCATGCTGGAGCCGGTGGCCTTCTAGGTGGTCTGATGTGTGAAACCCCTCTAAGGAATAGTTTTTACAAGGGATGTGAGAACATAGGTTGCTCTGTAGGGGAATGAGCAGAGATAGCAGAGGCATGTATTTTGATAGAGAAATAGGACAATCCCTTCTGCACAAGCTCTGCCAGGTAGTCCAGAACCAATGCAAGAGTGGCATGGGTGCTGCTTTCACCCTTATTGTGGCCCCAGGCAGTAAATCTTTTCCATTTTGTGGAATAGGATTTCCGGGTGCTGGGCCTTCTTAATAATATCCAGAGCATGCTTGCTCAAAGATGCCCTGATATCCATCTCTGGGGTATAAGCCATGTTGGACAGGCTGAGAGTTTGAAGATATGGATGCAATACTGACCCTTTTTATTGGGTTAGCAGCTTTGCTGGGGGGAGGCAGGCTCATGGGTAGCTCCTTGGTCAGTCTGAGGAGTAAGGGGTACCAGTGCTGCCTGGGCCAGTTTGGGGCAATGAGGATAGCCCTTGGCCCTTCCCTCCTGATCTTTAGAAGTGTCTTGGGAATTAGTGGCAAGGGAAGGAATGCGTATACAAACAGGCTCCCCAGTGAGAGAGCGTCCAACTTCCAAGCTCGTGGGTGAAACTCCCTGGAGTAGAACCTGGTCAGCTGTCTGTTTTCTATTGTTGCAAGGAGGTCTACATTCGGCATCCCCCAGAGGCGTATGATGCTGAGGAAGGTCTCCCTGTGTAGCTGCCACTCATAGGAGTCCAGGACACTTCTGCTGAGCTGGTCTGCCAGGGTGTTGCATTTCCCTGGAATGTACTGGGCTATCAGATGCAGTCCCATAATTGAGGCTGTCTGCCAGATTAGCACAGCTAGGCGACAAAGGGGGTAAGGAGTGTGTTTGCCCCCTTGTTTGTTGATGTACCACATGACCGTGGTGTTGTCTGTTTTGATCAAGAGTACTCCTGGTCTGAGGTGGACTTTGAAAGCTATTATTGCCCTGTGCACAGCCAGCATTTCCTTCAAGTTGATATGGAGGGCTACATCTCCCTGATCCCAAATGTCTTGAGTGCACATATCTCTTAAGTGAGCCCCTCAGGCTGTGTCTGAGGCATCGGTGGTGATTGTCTGGCCTTGGGGAGGGGTGATAAAGGGTAGACCCCTGTTCAGGATACATACTTCTGCCCACCATAAAAGTTCCTTCCTCAAGCAGGGAATCAGAGGCAGCTGGTGCTCCAGTGACTGGGAGTGTTGGCACCATAGGTTTCTGAGATACCATTGTAGTTTTCTCATGTGGAGTCTGGCCAAAAGCACAAACAGGATGCAGGATGCCATGTACCAGAGTGCTTACATGAACTTCCTTGCTGTGAGGTGGGTCCTGCGAGCAAGCTGAGAAAAGTAGAGGGGGAAGAAAACTCTGCTTCTCTGGAGAGAAGAAGGCTCTTTCGGCAAATGTGTCCAGGAGAGCTCCTAAGAAGGTTAGCCATCTTGTGGGTTGGAACTGGGATTTCTCCCGGTTGATGGTAAATCCCAGACAGGTTAGGAGGGTTTGCACAAAGGTAAGATCCTGCAGGAGTTTTTCTTTGGTGTCCGCCTGGATGAGGCAGTCATCCAGATAGGGGTAAATCTGTATGTCTTTCTGTCTGCAAAAGGCAATGGACATAAGTCAGACACTTGGTGAAGACTCTGGGAGCAGTAGATAAGCCAAAGGGCAGAGCAGAGAACTGAAAGTGCTCTGAGCCTGCTCTGAAGCTAGGAAGCTACTGTAGGACTCCCTTACTGGGATATGGAGGTAGGCATCCTTCAGATCTAGGGTCACTAGCCAAGCATTTGGCACCAACACTGGCAAGAGCTTGTGAAGGATCAGCATTTTGAATTTTGGCACTAGGAGGGACAGATTCAATGTGGATAGGTCCAGAATAGGGTGCCAGGTGCCCTCTTTTCTGGGTACTAGGAACAACTTTGAATAAAATCCTTTTCCTGCTTGTTCCTTTGGTTCTGGCTCCACTTCCCCTTGAGCACAAAGTTTTTGAATTTGGCAGATGGGATCTGGTTTGCTGGTATGTCTGGAAGGGTCCCCTATTAGATCGACGAAAAGGCTAAAGATCAAACGGCTTAAAAATCAAAAATGCCATTCTTTGGAATTGGTATTGTGAGATTGTGGTACAGTGAGGATTGGAAAATTTGCCCTTTCCTCACTATAGTTTGATCTCAGAGTTGTATATAATTAGCAGGGGGGGGGGGCAAAGCCCCCCACAATACTTATTTCAAAGAACGGCATTTTCAATCACTAGGCCGTTCGATCTTTAGCCTTTTCATCCATCTAATAGGGACTCCGTCTGGAAAACCTGAAAATCTGGGGTTCTCTATAAAACTGAATCTTTATCCTTTGGAAATTATTTTTAAGACCCAACAATCTGTGACTATGGTTTGCCACTTGTCTAGGAATAGGGACAGTCTTCCTCCTAGCCTATCTGGGGGGAGGGGGGGGGCGAGTCATTGCGAGTCCTTAGAGTAGGGAGTGGACTTAGAAAGTACAGTTTTGTACCTACCATAAATGTAGATGTTTGAGTGCTCATACAGCTGCAGTCATTACAGATGGGTTATCCTACTGTCAGGCGGGTCCTCGGTCGGCCAAATTCCAAAGTCTAGGTCCGGCGTCGGTTGTCGTCGCTTCTTCCCCGACGTCAGTGCGGCAGGGGTATAAAAGAGGCAGCCGACGCCATTTTCTTCAGTTTTTCTTGCCCCAGATGTCAGGTGCCCCCAGAAGGAAGGCAAAACATAATATTATGCAAACATGCAATGTAGATAAATCAAAAACAGTAGTTGCAAGCAAATACACCATAAAAGAATACCCCAAATAGGTTGTATGATAAAGGTGTTTGTCATAAGGCCTGCCCTAAGAGGGGGTGGTGGGAGGGTAACCTGGACTGCAGCTGTATGAGCACTCGAACATCTACATTTATGGTAGGTACAAAACTGTACTATGTTCATCGTGCATACAGCTGCAGTCATTACAGATGGGTAGAATCCCAAAGCTAAGTAAGGGTGGTAGGCACTAAGTGGACCTAGGAGGGGCGAGGATGCCCTGCAGGACTGCTGTGGGAAAGCCTGCTCTAGATTTTGAGTATAGTGGAAGGTGGTAGTGCTTGGAGAAAGTGTGCACTGAACTCCAAGTAACTGCTTCCAAAATGTCCTTGGTAGGGACCCCCCCTGAGGAAAGCTGTAGAGGTAGCTGTAGCCCTGGTGGAGTGGGATCTGATGTATACAGGCACAGATTTTCCATGAAATGAATAACAAAACGTATGCAGTGGGCTATCCATTTTGAAATGGTCAGTTTGGAAATAGCCTTTCCTTGAGCACCTGTAGCATAGGACACAAAGAGCTGCTCAGATTTCCTGAATGGCTTTGTTCTGTCCAAGTAATAACGAAGTTGTCTGTGAATGTCCAAGGAATGTAGTAGTCTCTCCCCTTTGTTCTGTGGATTTGGATAAAAGGTAGGTAAATGAATAGTCTGATTTAAAGCTACACTGGATACTACCTTTGGCATGAAGGTAGGGTTGGTTCGTAAGGAAACTCTGTCCTGATGGAAAATGATGAATGGTTGCACAGCCATGAGGGCCTGTAGTTCCAAAACCCTGCGTGCTGAGGTAATAGCCAGAAGGAAGGCTGTTTTCCATGACAAGTATTGTAGCTCTGTTGAAGAAGCCGGCTCAAAGGGAGGCAGGGTCAGCTTTTCCAAAATGAAGTTGAGGTCCCAAGCTGGGACTGGTGGTTTTCGTGGGGGTTTTATATTTTTTGCCCCTCTGAGGAACTGCCTTAATAGAGGATGTGAGAATAAAGGAGGATCTGTATTGTATTGTGCAGAAATGGGTGAAGCGTGGATCTTGATGGAGGAGAAGGAAAGGCCACTGTTTAACATCTCAGCTAGGTACTGTAAAATTTGAGGTATATTTATTACCCAAGGATTCTGGCCCTTTTCTTGATTCCAGGAACAAAATCGTTTCCATTTGGCAGAGTAGGCTTTTCTAGTAGAGGGTCTTCTGGCCTCCAAGATGACATCCTGCACCTCCTTGGAGAGGAGAGTCTGTTGGGAAATTAAGGTATTCTCCATGCAGCTAGATTTAGGGTTTTGAGCTGGCTGTGAAGGGTTTTGTAGTTGTGCTGGGACAACAGAAGAGGGACTAGAGGTAGGATCCATGGTGGGGAGTGTGTCAGGCTCTTTAGGAGAGGATACCAGTGTTGTCGTGGCCAGTCTGGAGCAATGAGAATCATTTGTGGCCTCTCTGCTCTGGCTTTTAATAGAACTTTGGTCAGTAGAGGAAGAGGCGGGAAGGCATAGACTGTCAATGTTGTCCAATTGAAAGAGAGTGCGTCCACTTTCCAGGCCTGTGGATGATAGGTCCTTGAACAAAATGTTTCCAACTGGTAATTTCTGTGGGTAGCAAATAGATCTATGTCTGGCTGTCCCCATGCCTGAGTTATCTTTGAGAAAACGTGAGGATGCAACTTCCATTCGTGTGGGTGTGTCATATTTCTGCTCAAGTTGTCCGCCAGTGTGTTTTCCTTCCCTGGCAGGAATTGTGCCTGTAGTTGAATTTGCAATTCCAGTGCTGTGTTCCATAGGGTCATGGCTTGCCTGCACAGGGGGTATGAATGAGTTCCCCCCTGTTTGTTTATGTACCACATGACTGTGGTGTTGTCTGTCCTTATCAATAGCTGGCCTGGATGCAGTAGGTCTTTGAAGGTCATAAGAGCATTTTGCACGGCTAGCATCTCCTTTTGGTTGATGTGTAGGTGCTTCTCTTTTTGGGACCATTTTCTCTGAATGCACTGATCTGCCACGTGTGCTCCCCAGGCGTAGTCTGAGGCGTCCATTGTGATGATTTGAGTTGCTTGAGGTAAACAGAAAGGGAGACCTGTGTTTCTTTGGCATGCTTGAGCCCACCACAAAAATTCCTTTTGAAGGCATGGAAAGAGTGGTATAATTGTTTCCAAGCTGTGGCTGTGTTGAGACCATAAGTTTTTTAGGTACCATTGTAGTTTCCTCATATGCAGCTTTGCACATGGTATTAGTAGGATGCAAGATGCCATGAATCCCAGAGCCTGCAGGACTTTCCTTGCAGTTAGTCTGGTGAAAGTTGCCATTTTGTTGAAGTATTGAGACAGTTGCCCTTGTTTGTCTGGCGTGAGGTAGGCCATCTGGGTGGTTGCATTTAAGCTGGCACCCAGGAAAATTATCTGTTGAGAAGGTATTACTTTTGATTTCTTTTTGTTCACTGTGTATCCCAGGTAGTTTAACAGTTTTATTACAAACGCCAGATGCTGCAATAGAATGTCCTTGCTGTCCGCTTGGATCAGGCAGTCGTCCAGATATGGGTAGATTTGTATTCCTTGTTGTCTGCAGAAGGCAATTACTGATGCCAGGCATTTTGTAAACACTCTGGGTGCAGTAGATAAGCCAAAGGGCAATACAGAGAATTGGTAATGGGATGAACCTGCAAGAAATCTGAGGTATCTTCTGCAATCTTGTCTGATAGGGACATGCAGGTATGCCTCTTTGAGGTCCAATGTTACCAGCCAAGACTCCTTGCCCAGCATGGGAAGAAGCTGCTGTAATGTGAGCATCTTGAATTTTGGCACCTGTAGATATGTGTTTAGGATGGATAGGTCTAAGATGGGTCTCCAATCTTTGTCTTTCCTTGGTACCAGGAATAGTCTGGAATAAAAACCTTGACCTTGTTCTTTTGTAGGTACCTCTTGAATCGCTTTCATATCCATGAGAGTGGAAATTTGTCTTTGTGCCTCTGCCCTTTGATTTCGTGGCAGGTTTGGCAAGTCTCTCATTCTTGGAAGGGTGTGAAAGTGGAACTTGTAGCCTCTGTCTATAATGTCCAGAATCCATTTGTCTTTTGTAACAATGTGCCAGTTTTTTGAAAATAATGCCAGTTTTCCACCCAAAGGTGCTGCCATTAAAGCTTTGTTTGGCAGGCACAGGGGGAAGTCATTGTGTCTTTTTTCTAAATGACTGTGATCTATCTTCTCCACATCTTGGGGTTGGTGCTTGCCACTGTCTAGCTCTCTAAGATCCTTGAGGTTGTCCTCTACCCCTTCGGCATCTGTATCTGGCCCTTTGAGGTCTGTCCGTGGCTGGAAAGGACCAATTTTTTGAAGGCCAGTTTCTGCTGAAGCGTGGAGGTTGCACCTGCAAGAAATCTTTCACTGTTTGCATAGATTTCGCTTTTTCCTCCATTTTCTTTAGTACCTCCTCAGCTTTAACACCAAACAATACATCTTTTTGAAGTGGTGCATCTAATAACTTTGCTTTGACATGATCTGGTAAGGTTTGCTCTTTGAGCCAAGCATGTCTACGTATAACAGATCCCGTGACAGCAGCTCTACATGAGGCCTCTAAAGAATCAAAACCACACTGCAAGGTATGTTTACCCACTTGCTCTGCTCCGTGCAACAAATCCTGCAACTCTTTCAAATCTGGTTGTTCTGTTTGTGTCATTTTGCTTTTCAGCTGAGATAACAAAAACTGTTGGTACTTTAACATATGAAATTAACAGTTTAATGCCCTCATGGTTAAAGTGACAGATGTATACACCTTTTTCCCCCACCTTTCTAATGCTCCGGAATCTCTCTCTGAAGGTAAAGGTTTTTTAGCAGTAGAGGCCTTTATTCCCTTGGGACCCTGTGAAATTGTTTCTGGGTCTGCAGTATGGCTTTTACAAAGGAACTGGTGAGAATCAGGAAGCCGGTAATACCTGTCTGGTTTAACAGGGGCTGGAGGTAAAGAATCTGGATTAAGGCTGGCTTCTGCGTACACATCATCCAAAATATCTAAAACAGGAGGGATAGCCAGGGGCCTATGCTGGGGGAGCAGTAGAAATTTCCTGAGCCTTTTCTTGCAATCTGAGTAATCTTGGCCTTCCCAGTGGAAGTGTTCCCTCAATGTATGCAGGGTTTCCCCAAAAGAGTAGTCCTCAGGAGGGGAGACCGAGGGAATAGACTCCTCAGCATCAGAGTCTTGGAAAGGGGAATAGGCATAATCCTGGTCCTCAGAATGGTCTGAGGTAATAGAAGCCTGGTCTGAGGAAGGGTAGTGTTCCTCCAATCTGGGTCTTTTGTCAGAGGGGGGTTGAGAACCCCTGATGAGAGTTCTCAAATCCTCAGCCATTTTAAGCATCTACTTTTTAGGCATGGGGCCTTGAGAGGAGGTCTGGGGACCCTGTTTTTTTTAGTTTTCATGGCAGCTTTAGATTTAGTGAAGGATTTAATAGAGAAGGTGGAAGGCCTGAAGACGCCTTCAGAAATGGCAGGCCTGACTAAATTTTCAGTTTCCCCGCCAAGAGTGGCGTCGGTATCTGCAGTGGGAATGGAGACCGAGGAGCCTGCGACCTCGGGTACTGAAGTCACTGGTAAAATAGTTTAATCGGTAGTCAGGGGCTGTGTAGGCGCCTCGCTGAGAACCGGAGAACCGGTAGTCGGCCTAAGCGTGGTCTCAGTACTCGGTGCAGACCTCGGATGTCAGTCCTTGTCTTTGCATCTTTTGCTTAAAACTGGTGTCGGAGTATCTGACGACATGATATAATTAAATTTTTTGCCAAAATAATGAAGGGTGAACTCCGCCCGGCGCTTAATAGTGCGCTTGTTGAACCTAGCACAAAAACGGCAGGCCGAGACATTGTGGTCTGGCCCTAAGCAAGGTATACAGAAAGAGTGGAAATCCTTATGCGGTATATGCTTCCCACAAGAAATGCAATTATTAACTTTGTCTGACATCGGTTTGAGGCAAGAAAAGTTTCACCAATGGGGTACTTAGCTTTAAAGACGACTTCGGCTGAAATACTTTCGTAAATCTCAGGAGCTGGCCGACCGGCACTTGCGAACTGCTTCTGCTTCGGGCACCGCGCGGCAAGAAAGACTGAAGAAAATGGTGTCGGCTGCCTCTTTTATACCCCTGCCGCACTGATGTCAGGGAAGAAGCAACGACAACCGATGCCGGACCTAGACTTTGGAATTCAGCCGACCGAGGACCCGCCTGACGGCAGGATAACCCATCTGTAATGACTGCAGCTGTATGCACGATGAACATCTCCCTTGCCAAGGCATAGTACAGGTCCACTGTCTAGGCCCCTGCTGGCTTTGCTGCTGGTGCCTGGAGGGCCTATCTCTGTGCCCCTTCCATTGTACAGTTTTTACTTGGGCAGGAAAGGACCAGTGCTTGGTAGGCAAGTTCCTGCTGAATCTGGGGTGTTGTACTTGCAGGAAGTCCTTGACCGTCTGCATTGACTTGGCCTTGTCTTCCATTTTCTTAATCACCTCCTCTGCCTTAAGTCCGAACAACTGTTCCTTATCCAAGGAGGCATCGACATTTTGATTTAACCTGATCAGGCAATGGTTGCTCCTTCAACCACACATGCCTTCTAATGACGGAGCCAGAAACTGCAGCCCTGCTAGAGGCTATCAAAGCCGCAGTGGAGGGAATGCTTGGCTACCTGAGAGATGGAGTGTATCAGATCTCCTAGTTCTTTGGTAGTAGTACTTTCTGGTAAGGTGGAAATTTTCTGCTTTAATAAGTCCAGCATGTTCTGTTGATATTTAAGCATATGGAATTGGCAATTGAGAGCTCTAACGGCTAGGGTAGCTGACGTGTAGACCTTCTTGCCCCATCGGTCCAAGGCTCTGCTCTTATTGTCAGATGGTATGGGGATTTTTGGAGGAACTGGCCCGAGCTCCCAATCTCCCTGAGTAATGACCTCTGGGTCAGCTGCAGGGTTCTTGAACAAATACTTATAGGTGTCTGGCACCCTATAGTATTTGTCAGGCTTTCTAGGTGCAAGGGGGAAGACATCAGGGGTAAGGCCAGACTCAGGAAGACATCCTCCACCACATACAGAATGGGAGGAATGGCTAAGGGTTTATGTTGCGGCAAGTCCAGGAACACACTGTCTCTTCTTTGATTGGAGGTCGTCCCGAGCCTCCCAATGAAAATGCTCTCTAAGGGAATTTAAAGTCTCCCTGAATGACAGGTCCTCAGGAGGGGATGCAAAAGGAATGGATTCCTCAGCATCGGAATCTTCAAAAGCTGCCAGTTGTTGTTCTTCAGTGTCAGAGTCCAGAAATTCAATGTCCTCTGTCTCAGGCCCCAACAGCACCTCTGGAGCAAGGTCCCTTTTTCTTTTGGCTGGGGTAACTTGAGCAGACTGGTTACCCCTGATGAGAGAGGTTAAATCCTCAGCCATCCTAAGAAACTGCTGAGACTGAGCAGGTTGGGTAGGAGGCAGTCGGTGACTGGGCTACGAGGAAGGGGTTTTCCTAGGGACGGCCTTGTTTTTAGGCCTAAGTGATTCATTGGGCTTGTGTCATTTTGTCTAGTGGTGTGGTCATCTGTCTTTGTCCGGTGGTCATCCAAAAGGCCTCCATGGAAGCTGGAGCCTGCAAAGGGGCTCAGTACCCAACCATGGGGCTGGCGATAGATATTTTGTTAGGAGCAGCCTGATCCGGTGGCATACCAGACCCAAAAAGGGTCTCAATAGAGGCCTGCAATGGCTCTTCAGCTGTCGTCAGGGCTGCGTATGTGCTTCACTGAGTTCCCCAGTACTAGTGGATGGGTGGCTGCCTGGCTTCAGGTTTGAGTCATCTGAGGGCCTAACCTTTTATGGTCTCTTTCCTTTTCCTTTCTCTTTTTTGAAATTTCCACAGTACTGACCAACGGACACCATTTCACATTGGTAACTACTTTCCCTGAAATGCCTAGCTACAAATTCAGCTCTTCTACAGATAGTCCTACAGTTAAATAAGGCACAGAACCTACAACCAGGGACATTGTGGTCTGGGCCTAAACAAGTTACACACAGATTCTGAAAGTCTCGGTGTAATATTTGTTTCCCACAACTAAAACAGTTATTCACTTTCTCGGACATGGGTTTAAGTGCAAGAAAGGGTTCCCCAACGGGGCACTTAGCTTTAGTAGGTTTCTCCCTCACTCCGGCAACGGCCAACCGATAAACTCGCAAACTGCTTCTGCTTCAGGCTCCACGGCAAGAAAGACTGATGTAATGGTGTCGGCTGCCTCCTTTTATAGCCCTGACGACCTGAAGTCAGTCTCAGGGGACTGACAGCTGACACAGGAGGGAAATCCTTTACTCTGGTATTCGGGCCGGCCGAGGGCTACCCAGCAGGAATAAACCACAAGTGATGACTGCAACAGTGAAACATGATCATCATACATTACCTTTTAAAACAACATGAATATATACCAAAAGAAGCCAAAAGGAACTAAAAACAGAATGGCAAGATTATGATGGCCCTAAGCTTCTCAATGTGACAAGCAAGATCGAGAGAAAGAAGGAGATGCACAGGACATTAGTGTATAAAATGGAGAATCTGAAGCCTGGGAAAGTTCTAACACTGATGGACAAACTGAAAGCTGGCATTATAGTCCTAGCACTTGCGGATGACGGACCAGACCATCAGACGTGGAGGAAGTGTCTTGTACAGGGTAGAATCCCTTCTTTAAGTTTTCTCTAAGCCCAGTACAATTACTACAAGGAAAAAGACATGCAATCTCCAGAAGAAAATGAACAGCAGTACCAGAACAGTTCAAAACATGAATTACCAGACAGTTATTAGTGTCATCAGTAACACATTTCTATCCCCATCCTCAGCTACTTAACTGTCCTGTTGCAATAAGGGCAACCACAATGGGGGGGGGGGGGTCAGATGCCAGCTCTGTAGCACAGATGGATAAAGATGCAGGTGACTAGTGTGCAATTAGTACCTCAGGTGCCTGGAGAAGATTGCAGGTAAGTGTGAGCAGCTGCTACTGTCTCACCCATCATTGGGGGGGGGGGGGGGTTCTGGTTTACTACACGGGTGACAACTTAGCAAGAGCACTAGGTATGTCCCACTGGAGTTGCAGCCTAGAAAGCTAAAGAGGAGTACAGCTGCACCTGAAAGCTGAAGAGAACTCTGGATGAAGAGGCTTGCTTCTCCTAGGAGACAGCATTAGAAAAGCTTAAAAGAGGTGCTGGGGGAGGGGAAGCTAGCCCACGCCGTATGATCAGATTCCAATTGAGAAACAGGGGGGCTAACTGGGATTCCTACACAGAAATGAAGGGACCAGCAAGAGAAGAGTTGACTGGGGGGAGGGGTCTCCTAGGGGCAGAGAGGAAGCTGGCCCACTCCCTACAATCAGACTGCCACTGAAGCTGGCCCACTCCCTACGATCAGACTGCCACTGAAGACCAGTGGTCTGACTGGGTTCCTGGACAGAAACAAATGGGTCACAGGGCTTTCACCAAGCCTAGGAATGCCTGAATCCTGATCCCTCAAGAATGAATGGGTTACACAGTGTAAGCAGATATGCCACAATCTCCACAAAGGATGCACTGAGTCATGAGCAGCTAGAAGAAGACTGCCCTCATACATACCAGAGCAGTGTGCAACAGTGAATGGAAAAGACTGTAGCAGGCTGAGTGTTGGCATTAAACAGAAGTTATGTCTTAAGAGTCAAACAATTCTCATGTTGGGGTAACAGACACTGGTGGTGACTTGTCCTGTCTCTCTTACACCCAGGTCAAACAAAACATATTCAGTCCAAAAAACAAAAAAAAAAAAAAATGTAGGTACGGCTTCAGGCTCCAGAATCTAAAATCTTTATTGCAATATTATACACACAAGCACTTTCATCAAATGCTTCATCAGGTGTTGTTTCCACTAATTAGGGTTCTTTAATAGTCCTAAAAAAGATCACATGACCAGGGTTCTTTAATAGTCCTTAAAAAAGATCACATGACCAATGCAATCAGTTCACAGGCTACAAAGCCACCCTAACTCAAAAAGTATATTTCAAAAAATAATGCTGCTAAAATTTCTATACATACACTTTCATTACAAACATATCAAAAACTATACTCTATGCAAGTTATGGCGGCTGTGGTGGTGCAGTGGTTAGCGTTGCCACCTCACAGCAAGAGGTTCTCCGGTTCGATCCTCAGCTGGGGTGCCTTCTGTGCGGAGTCTGCATGTCCTCCCTGTGGTTGTGTGGGTTTCCTCCCACACCCCAAAGACATGCTGTAGGTGAATTGGACACTCTAAATTGGCCCTAGGTGTGAGTGTGTGCCTTCTGTGGAAGGTTGGGTGCCAGGCTGGCAACTCGACACTGTAAAACCACCAATCATGAGCGGACAGATGATCCGCTGTAGCGACCCCTAACCGGGAAAACCTGAAAGAAGAAGAAGAAGATACTCTATGCAAGTTAAAAATCAAAAATATCATTAAGTTAATAATTAAAATGCATACACTGCTTAACCTAGAAATAAAACTTTGTTTCTCATAAAAAATATATAAAGTACAGTTTTGTACCTACCATAAATGTAGATGTCAGATAGATATGCAACTGCAGTCATAACATATGGGTTGTCCTGCCTCAGGCAGCCCTCGGTCGGCCGGATTCCAAAGTCTGGGTCCGACGTCGGCTGATGGCGCTTTTCTCTCCGACGTCAGAGCGGCTGGAGTATATAAGCATCAGCCGACGCCATCTTCTTCAGTGTTTCTTGCCCCAGACGCCAGGTGCCCTCCAAGGAAGGCTGTAATCAAATTGGAAGACAATAATAGGTTTCCAGACAATAAATAAGCAATAAACAGATACACCATAACAGATATCCCCAGCTAAGGATAACAGGGAGAGGAGTGGACCCAAGGCATAGAGGGGAAGGAGGGAGGGAAAACCCGACTGCAGTTGCATATCTATCGGACATCTACATTTATGGTAGGTACAAAACTGTACTATGTCCTTCAAGAATGCAACTGCAGTCATAACATATGGGTTGAATACCATAGCTTAGCTGGGGGAGGTGGTATGCTCTAAGAAAAGGATGGTGTAGCTATCAATCCCTGCAGGACTGCCGAAGCAAAGCCTGCTCTGGATCTGGAATATAAAGGGAGGTTGTAGTGTTTGGAAAATGTATGCACGGAGCTCCATGTAGCAGCTTCTAGAATGTCTTTTGTAGGCACCCCTCTTAAAAATGCTGTAGAGGTGGCTGTAGCTCTGGTGGAGTGTGGTCTGACATTGGCTGGCACACTCTTTCCATGGAAGGAATAACAGAATCTGATGCAATGTCCAATCCATTTTGAAATTGTCTGTTTGGAAATTGCTTTTCCTTGTACTCCAGGGCGTAAGCTACAAAAAGCTGATCAGACTTCCTACTGGTCTTGGTTCTGTCTAGGTAGTAGCGAAGTTGTCTGTGTATGTCCAAGGTATGTAACAGTCTTTCCCCTTTGTTCTCAGGATTGGGAAAGAAAGTAGGCAGGTGAATTGCTTGATTTAAAGAAACCCTAGATACCACTTTTGGCAGAAAGGTAGGGTTGGTTCGTAAGGAGACCCCGTCTCTGTGAAAGGTTATGAACGGTGGTATTGCCATTAAGGCCTGTAATTCCGAAACCCTTCTTGCTGAGGTAATGGCCAGCAGGAAAGCTGTCTTCCAGGAAAGAAATTGTAAATCCACAGAAGCTGCTGGCTCGAAGGGAGGTAGAGTCAATTTTTCTACGACAAAATTGAGGTCCCAAGCTGGTACTGGTGCCTTTCTTGGGGGCTTTATATTCTTAATTCCTCTAAGAAATTGCCTTAGCAAAGGATGTGAAAACACAGGTGGATCAGTGTTGTATCTAGCTGAGATAGCTGAAGCATGTATTTTTATGGAAGAGTATGAGAGTCCATTATGTAGCATATCTGCCAAGTATTCCAGAATGAGTGGAATGCTCAAAAGTGATGCATCATGACCCTTGTCAGTATTCCAAATGCTGAATCTCTTCCATTTGGCTGAATAAGCCTTTCTGGTGGATGGTCTGCGGGCTTCTGTTAGTATCCGCTGAACTTCTTGGAGAGAGGTAAATTGAGGTTATTTATGGGATTTCCCAAGCTGTTAGCCGTAGCGTTTGGATGTTGGGATGAACTGTCCTGAAGTTGTGTTGAGTCAAAAGTTGGGGCCATTGTGGAAGGGCCCACGTTTTGTTGTGACATATGCTCCGTAGTAGTGGGTACCAGTGTTGTCTTGGCCAGTCTGGAGCTATTAGGATCCCCTTCGGCTGCTCTGCTTTGATCTTTAATAACACTGTGGTCATCAGCGGCAGAGGTGGAAATGCATAAATTATTAGGGAGCTCCAGTTGAATGAGAGGGCATCTATTTTCCATGCTTGTGGATGATATGTCCTTGAGCAGAACTTTTGTAAGTGATGATTGAGGTGGGAGGCAAATAGGTCTACGTCCGGCCTGCCCCATGTCGAGGTGAGTCGTATAAAGACGTCTGGATGTAGCCTCCATTTGTGGGGGTCTAGGAAATTCCTGCTTAGACTGTCCGCCAGAACACTGTCTCTGCCTGGAACAAACTGGGATTGTAACTGTATGTTCAGACCCAGTGATTTTTCCCAAAGATTCATTGTCAGTCTGCAAAGGGGGTAAGAATGAGTGCCCCCCTGCTTGTTTATGTACCACATCACAGTGGTGTTGTCTGTCCGTATTAGTAGGTGGCCTTGTTGAAGTTGTTGTCCAAAAATCTCGATGGCATGCATTACTGCTAGCATTTCTTTTTGGTTGATATGCAGATGTGTTTCCTTTGGAGACCATTGCCCTTGAATACATCTGCCCTCCATGTGCGCTCCCCATCCAAGGTCTGAGGCGTCTGTGGTCATGGTCTATGTTATCTGAGGTTTTTTGAACGACATACCTGTGTTTGACTGGCTTACTGTGACCCACCATAGAAATTCCTTTTGAAGACATGGAATGAGTGGAATAGTTGCTTCTAGGTTGTTGCTGTGTTGAGACCATAAGCTTTTTAAGTACCATTGAAGCTTTCTCATGTGTAGTCTTGCTAGTGGAACCAGGAGAATGCAGGATGCCATGTAACCCAGGGCCTGTAGGAAACTCCTTGCAGTCATCTGGGTGAGCTTTGCTAAATTTTTGAAGTAATGAGTTAACTTCTTCTGCTTGTCTTCTGTCAGGTAAGCCATTTGAGAGGCTGTGTCTAGTTTGGCTCCTAAGAAGGTTATTTGCTGGGATGGCTGAAGTCTTGACTTTTGAAAGTTGACTGTGTATCCCAGAGCTTGTAGCAAGTGTATGACATAATGCAAGTTTTTTGTCAAGGTTAGTTTGCTGTCCGCTTGTATGAGGCAATCGTCCAGGTACGGGTAGATTTGAATCCCCTGGAGCCTGCAATGAGCAATTACTGATGCCAGGCATTTCGTGAATACTCTGGGCGCAGTAGATAAGCCAAATGGCAATGCTGAGAATTGATAATGCTCTGGCCCTGCAAGAAATCTGAGGTATCTTCTGCAGCTGTCTGATAGGGACATGCAGGTATGCCTCCTTGAGGTCCAGAGTAATCAGCCAAGACCCCTTGCCCAGCATGGGAAGGAGTTGCTGTAGAGTCAGCATTTTGAACTTTGGTACTATGAGAAAAGTATTTAAAGCGGACAAGTCCAGTATTGGTCTCCATTGATTTTCTTTTCTTGGAACAAGGAACAGTCTTGAATAAAACCCCTGACCTTGTTCTTGTTGTGGAACTTTTTCTATTGCTTTGATCTGAGCAAGCAGAGAAATTTGCTTGATAGCCTCTGCCCTCTGTTTTTGTGGAAGGTTTGGCATGCCTTGTTTTCTTGGCAAGGTATGCCATTGTCGTACCCTGTAGGATCCTCTGTATTGCCCTCTTCCTCGGGCACGCCTGTTTTTGCCCCTTTGAAATCTTTCAGGATTAGGAAAAGACCAGTTTTTAGAAGGCCAGTTCCTGCTGAATCTGGGCGGCTGAACCTGGAGGAAATCTTTGACTGTCTGAACTGACTTGGCTTTTTCCTCAATGGACTTTAACACATCTTTAGCATTAGTACCAAAAAGCTTGTTCTTTTCCAATGGTGCATCAAGAAGTTTTGCCTTAACATGATCTGGTAAAGGTTGTTCTTTTAACAATGCATGTCTACGAATGACCGCCCCTGTCATAGCTGCCCTACATGAAGCCTCCAATGCATCATATCCACACTGTAGAAAGTGATTGCTAACCTGCTGAGAATTATGCACAGCCTCCTGCAAAGGCTTCCTATCTAAAGGTTCAGGAGAGGCCAATCTTTTCTGTAAATCATCTAACAGGAAATCCTGATATTGAAACATGTGAAAGAGACAATTGAGAGCTCTCATAGATAAAGTAGTGGAGGTGTAAACCTTCTTCCCCTATCTCTCTAAGGATCTTGCTTCCCTGTCGGAAGGCAAAGGGTTCTTGGAGGTGGTAGTTGAAACCCCTTTAGGCCCCTGGGAAATTGTTTCTAAATCAACAGCATGGGCCCTAAATAAATGAGAATGGCTTTCTGGGACCCTATAGTATCTGTCAGGCTTGACAGGAGCAGGAGGAAGAGTATCAGGGGTAACACTGGAGTCAGAGTATAAATCATCCAAAACATCAAGCACAGGAGGTATAGCTAAGGGTCTGTGTTGGGGCTTTTTAAGGAAGGTTCGAAGGCGCTTTCTGGAATCTGAATATTCCTGGCCTTGCCACTTAAAATGTTCCCTCATGGAATGCAGAACTTCCCCAAAAGAAATATCCTCAGGAGGAGAGGCCGAGGGAATGGAGTCCTCTGCATCTGAATACTCATAGGTCTGGAAGGGCTCTTCCTGGCTTTCGGAGTGAACAGAGTCCTCAGAATCTTCATCTGAAGGAAGAGGGTCAGAGGGTTCAACCCTGGGCCTCTTATCAGGAGGAGGCTGGGATCCTCCCTCAGAATGGGCCTGGGAACCTCTGATCAGGGAAATTAAATCTGCGGCCATAGACATGATTTGAGTTTCAGGAGTAGGCTGAGGTAAGGTTTTAGCAGTAAGATGCTTGGACTTGCTGGCTGCCTTAGCACGTGTGTAGGCCTTGATAGACATGGACATGGGAGGCCTAGCTGCTCCACGTGCAGGAGTGACCTTATCAACAGCAATGGTCTCAGGCATTTCCTCGGTTTCAGTATCCGGAGGAAAATCAATAACTGGCGGAGTGGCCTCCGGTATCGGAGGTATCGGTAATGCGGTGTCTTCAGTTCGGAGCGGTGGAATAACCACCTCAGAGGGAACCGGTGCACTCGCGGTTAGTTTTGGCGTGGTGTCGGTGGAAGACGTGGGCCGAGGATGTCGGTCCCGGTCTTTTCGTTTCTTAGGAGCCTGCGTTGTCGGTTGTTCCGACGGCATTGTATAATCAAATTTTTCGCCGAAAAAGTCTTCAGCGAACTCCGCCCGGCGCCTGAGAGTGCGCTTATTGAAGCGAGCACAGGCGGCACAGGCCAAGATGTCATGGTATGGGCCAAGGCAAGGGAGGCAGTAAGAGTGGAAATCCTTATGAGGTATTTGTTTACCACAAGACAAACAATTATTTACTTTTTCAGTAATTTCTGACATCGGCTGAGGCAAGAAAAGGTCCCCAACGGGGTACTTAGCTTTTTTGATGACTTCGGTTTCGAAGAATACAGGAGCTGACCGACCGGCACTTGCGAACTGCTTCTGCTTCAGGCACCGCGCGGCAAGAAAGACTGAAGAAGATGGTGTCGGCTGATGCTTATATACTCCAGCCGCTCTGACGTCGGAGAGAAAAGCGACATCAGCCGACGTCGGACACAGACTTTGGAATCCGGCCGACCGAGGGCTGCCTGAGGCAGGACAACCCATATGTTATGACTGCAGTTGCATTCTTGAAGGACATCAGCAGACAATAAATAAACAATACAATATATTTAATTTGACATATAAAATACATATATATATATATATATATATATATATATATATATATATATATCACATTTAACATAAAAATAGTTATCCCTAGGTATAAACCAGCAGATGTAGACAGACAGTGCCGTGACGTTTTATAGTAATAAAATCTTACTAGTTTTCATAACTTAGACTGAATATCGAAGGATGTTAACATAGTGAAATATATATTCAATAATAGAAATGGACACAACTAAAAGGAGGCATCAGATGTCTATACGTTTCCTTTACCTATGGAATGGTCTGGATTTTAGTATAGGTCTTAAAGGGACATGGTCATTTAGTCCATGTCCTGTATTGGCCCTTAATCTAACAAGCTACTGAACTTCGATGATCTCCGTAAAATTCCTGATGTCCCCTCCCCTTTTGTTTTCATGTAGTTTGGTAATAGCCATGAAAGTGATGTGTGACATCAGTCTCCATAACACGCTTAGCCAGTGCGTTGAGTTTGCTTCATTTGTTAAAGTGATATACATGTTCTCTCATTATTTCCTTAAGTGTTCTGTTTTCCCAACATAGAACTTTTTACATGTTTGACACACAACTAAACAATCGATGTGCTCACTTTCACATGTAGCTTGTACTCTAACATTATACACAAACCCTGAATCCGGGTGTGTAAACTGTGTAACGACAGAAAGAACATTTAGTGCAAGGTCGTGTCCCTCCCTCAACACTCCTTTCTGCTATATTTCTGGGGGTACACAAATGCCATTTAAGGGACTTCATGATTCTAAATATGAACCTGGGTTCTGTGTCTATCAATCTGCTGATGTCTCTATCAGTAGTCAGAATATTCCAGTTCTTCCTTATTATGTCAGTGTAAGTGGAGATGTTTCTAGAATAACATAGGGACACCCTATGCTTGTTGTTATAATTTTCATCCCTATTACCATTAGGTTTATAATAATTTTCAGAGAAATAGGGTTTAGCTTCGATTTGTCTATGATCTCTTATCAGGGCAAATGTATTCACTATATCTTTGTCACTGTAGCCCCTCTCTCTGAGCTCATTAGTGAGTGCTAGCTGATTCTCAAAGTCTACATCTCTCACATTAAGCCTAGATGAACCTATATACTTAGTTTTGTACAACATTTCTAAAAATGTATGAGGGATGCATACTTTCTCTGCTTAACAAGTGATTCACATGACAGCTTTTCCTATGTATCCTAGTGCATATGTGTGTTCCATTTCCAATAAATGCTGTTGTATCCAAAAAGTCTATTTCCACTTCTGACCAATTCAAGGTGAACCTTAAAAATTGTGTAGACTTATTAATATAGTTCTCAATCTCTTAAGGAATTCGTAGTCCCTCCCCATAGTGTAAAAGGTCATCAACAAAATGAAAAAATAACTATCCTGTTTAAAAGGTCCATTTATTAAATACTCCACTTCCCACATGGCCATAACTACATTGGCGTAGCTAATGGCACGTGTCCATTGTTACTTCATTTAATTGCAATTACACTTCATCTCTAAACATAAAAACATTGTTTTCTAAAACTAGACCCAATTAAACAATCAATTTGATCTTCTCTTCAGAATAAACATAATACTCTGTAAGAAACCTGGTGACATTACTGATGCCTGAAATATTCGGGATCACAGTAGAGAGAGACATTACATCCAGGGTAACCAACAAACAGGGATCCCTCACTGTGTTAGTACTCTGGGTGTGAATATATAAGTCTCTCAAAAAGTGTTCAGTGTCCTTAAGTAAGTATTCTGACTTTTCTAAAAGAGGTCTAAGGTGAGCTTATATGTAAATGGAAAGAAATTCCGTACACCAATTCCTACCCACCACTATGGGTCTCATAGGTGGGTTTTCTCTACTTTTGTGCACTTTAGGCAAACCCTGTTTTAGCGTCTATATCACGTTATCGAAAGTTTACTTAATCGAATCAATAAAGGTTGAACTTTACTGATCGATTAAGTGAAACAGAATAACGTAAAAAAAAAAAAAATACAAAAAAAGTAAATGGCGTAGGCAGGGAGGCAAGCCCCCCTGCACCCCCCCTACTTAAATATACCAACTCCGAGACCGCACTACATTGAGGTACATGGAAATCTCCCCTTACGGAGATTTCCGTTTACTTGCATGATGTTCTTCACTTTCGATATTGTCGTGCCGACAATATCAGACTCGATATTGTCAGCTTACGACAACGTGAAGTAGACCAAGAAGTTACGTACTCACCATAACATTCGATGTATGTAGTCCATCTCACCTCACATTCTTACCAGTGGGTTCAGAGCCGAACCTCGGCTCAGACTTGGCCATACTCTAGCTCGAAGTCTTTCATTTGGCTGGGCTAAGAAGGTATCCCATGCTGCACTACTCCCTTTCCCCAGATCCTGTCTGTTGCGAGCTAATCATTCACTCCTCCACATACAACAACATATAGAGAAGGAAGAACATACTAAACAGAAAGGAATTTGAAACCATACCTAACCCCTAGGTCCTCCAGGATGGGGGAAGGATGGGGGGGGTAAGTAAGAATGTGAGGCGAGATGGACTACATACATCGAACGTTATGGTGAGTACATAACATCTTGATGTTATGTAGTCCAATCTCGCCTACATTCTTATCCGTGGGACAGCGTCCCCAGCACCTGAATCTTGGGAGGCTCAATGGAAAATACTCCTGAGCACTGCGGAGCCAAAGCAAGACCTGCCACTGGACACCAAATCCAACTTGTAGTGAGTAACAAAGGTGTGAAGAGATGCCCATGTAGCCGCAGCACAAATATCATCCATAGACAACCTGGCCTGAAAAGCTGTAGATGTAGACACAGATCGGGTAGAATGAGCCTTCACTCGAAATGGTAAATCATTGCCCCCTGAAGCATAAACGAATGAAATACAACTGGAAATCCATCTGGACAAAGTAACTTTGGAAACAGGAGACCCAATACTGTTTTCTGAAAAAGAGACAAACAACTGATATGATTTTCTGAGAGCCTTCGTTCTATGTAAATAGAATCGTAATTGTCTGTGCACATCCAGCTGATGAAATCTAAATTCTGCCTTGTTTGAGAACTCTGGTACAGGTAGTTCAATGGATTGGTTTAGATTACTGACGGAAGCCACTTTCGGTAGGAAGGAAGGGTTAGGTCTGAGAGAAACCCTTGTCCTTATGAAAAATCAAGTAAGGTGGTCTAAGTGATAAGGCTTGAAGCTCCGAGACACGTCTGGCTGAAGTGATGGCTACTAAAAAGATTGTCTTCCAAGTCAAATATTTTAAATCACAAGTGGCTGCAGGCTAGAAGGGGGGGGGGGTGAAGTGAGATATTGTAGAACAAAATTTAAGTCCCAAGGCATAACCGATTCAAAAACTGGAGGACGAAGCAACATAGTGCCCTTCAGGAATGCCTTACAAAGTCTGTGTGGCATGAGACTAGGCTCATCAGCAATGTGAAAAGTGGAAATAGCCACCAAATGGACTTTAATACTGATCCTTGCTGAAAAGCATGGAGAGGAACTCCAGGACTGACGAAATTGGAGCTGTATAAGGATCAATTTGTCTTGCATGCACACAGATGGAAAATCTCTTCCATTTGCTAGAACAGATTTTTCTGGTGGAAAGCTTATGGGAAGAAGACAGAATATGAACCACTTCCGGCGAAAAATGATGAAGCCTGACTAATGATGGAAGTGGAGGAGCCAGGCTGTCAGCCGGAGGGTCTGAAGTGAGGGATGGAGTTGCCCTGACATGTGAGTCAGCAAATCTGGTTGAGGGTCCAGAATCCAGGGGGCGTCCACTAGGTAAGGATGGAGGAAGGGGAACCAAATTTGACGAGGCCAGTATGGAGCAATTAGAATCATTTTGCTTCCCAAAGATTGTGCTTTCTGAATAACCTTTGTCAGCAGAGGAACAAGAGGGAAGGCATACAGTAGACCGGAGGGCCAATCGTGCACTAGAGCGTCCCTGGGTGACTCCCCCTGAGGGGGGATAAGGGTGAGGTAGCTAATGCATTTGGTATTGAGGGGGCTGGCAAATAGGTCGCAGCAAGGCTGACCCCACCTGTGGAAAATCTGTTCCACAACCTGACTGTTCAGGGACCACTCATGAGGCATCAGAATTGCTCTGCTCAACCTGTCAGCAATCACATTGGACTTCCCAGGAATGTGCGTTGCTACAAGAAAATGTTGGGAAGCCACTACCCACTGCCACACTTGCATGGCCTCTCTGCAAAGGGGATACGACTTGGTTCCTCCCTGTTTGTTTAGATACCATACTACCGACATATTGTCTGTGTGGATCGCAACTGTCCCGAGAGATAGAAAGCTCTGAAGTGCTTGCAACGCTAGTAGCACTGCTCTCATCTCCAGGACATTGATATGCAGGTGCATCTCATGTTCCTGCCACGTGCCTTGAACTGTCCTGCCTAGATAATGCCCCCCTCCACCCTATCTGGGAGGCTTCCGTGGTCACTGTGGCAACCAGAGTGGACGGAACGAAGGGTTTTCCTGCATCGAGGTTGCTGGTGTGAAGCCACCAGTGTAGATCCTGCTTGCACCTGTCTGTGATTATTATGAGATGAGAAAGAGGAAGATGTTGTAGAGACCACTGGGCGAAGAGTAGCCATTGAAGGAGCCTCATGTGTAACCTCGCCAAAGGAACCAGCATAATTGTAGCAGCCATCGTACCCAACAATTTGAGGATCAATCTTGCCTTCACTCTTCTCAAAGGGAGTAACGCGTACACCTGGTGTTGTAAACTTTGAATCCTTTCTCTTGGTAAGAACGCCCTCATGAGCACGGTGTCTAACTCAGCACCTAATAAAGGTGACACGCTGCGAGGGCAACAAGGCAGACTTTTCCCAATTTAGAGTTATGCCTAATTGTTGACACAGATTGATCGTGACATCTCTGGTTTGTAGGAGTAGATGCCTGGTGGTGGCAGAAAGGAGCCAGTTGTCCAGGTACGGAAACACTTGGAATCCCTGACGTCTCAAGTGAGCCGTTACCACTGCCATGCATTTGGTAAACACCCTGGGGGCTGTGGTGAGACCAAAGGGCAGGGCGCAAAACTCAAAATGACTGGCTCCCAGCCGGTAGCATAAATGACTTCTGGATGTCCTGTCCACCTTTATATGATAGTAAGCATCCTTGAGGTCAATGGAGCACATCCACACTTCTTTTCCCAACAATGGGAGAATAGATTGCAATGTGAGCATTCGGAACTTGGACTTCTTTACAGGGGTGTTCAATCTGCTGAGATCCAAAATGGGTCTCAGGTCCCCTGTTCTTTTCGGCACCAAAAAGAATCTGGAGTAAGTCCCTAATCTGATCTGGTCTGAGGGGACAGGCTGGATGGCTCCTTTTTCTAGCAGCTTTAAAACCTCTGAAGCTGCAGAATCCCTTTGATTGGGTGGAACATCTGGGATTTTTCTGGTCAGAAGGGGAGCCGAAGAGAAGGGAATGCGATATCCTCCAGAAATTATTTTTAATACCCACTGGTCCTGAGTTATACTTTACCAGGCCTTTGGGTACAGTGAAATGCGACCCCTGACTGGCTCCGGAAATGCACAATCGGGCCTCCCATCAGGAGCGCTGGCAGGGAGAACCACAAAAGAAATCAAGGTCTCCCTGGTTACACAGGCCTCCTCTGCCCCTAGGGCGGCATCTACCAGAATTACCACCCCCTCCTCTGCCTCTGGAGGGGGACTCACCTTGTGCGTCATGAAAAAATCTCGGCAATTTTTTGAACCACATCTTCCCATCCCTCTGGGTCTTGGGATAAAGCCTAGAGGGTAGGGAAAAATGGACTCCCACAGTAGACAGAGTTTTTCCCTCTTGCTCGTACCTAGTGAGAGTGTCCTTCACCTTCATTCCGAATAAGAAGGAACCATCAAATGGGGCGTTGGTGAACGTAGACTTGAAGGCCTCTGCGAAATTACAGAGGCGCATCCAGGAGTGTCTCCTAAGATCAACTCCAGAACTTGCTGCCCTACCCGCTCCTTCGGTTGCATAAGAGATCAGCCTCATGGTGGAGTTAGCAACAGAGTTGAGGGTAGACATCTGAGCATTGACCTTCTGAGCCACCGCATCAGAAACGTTACCCTGTAGAGTATCTCCAAGCTCTTTCAGGAGATCTCTTTGGAGCCATGTAAAATGAGATAAGTAATTCAGTGACCGCAGTGTAAAGGCAGCTGAAGAAAACATACGCTTCCCGTACCGGTCCATGGTCCTAGACACCTTGTTAGGAGGATGGACAGTAGACGAAGTCTCAGCCAGCTCCTTCTTGGTGGCCACTGCCACCACCATGGCATCTACAGGAACTCCCTTGGATAGAAACTGTTTGTCAGAGGGGGCGGACAACAATTTGTTGGGTCTCCTGGGGACTGGTTCCACAAAGTCACGGGTTTCCCACACCCTTCGGCAAACCAGATCTAAAAGCTCGAAGGGTGGAGACACCCAGGAGGCGGAGGGCTGAGCCCCGAAGGCCTTCAGGAACACCAACTCCTCCTCGGAGGGAGCTTGGGAGAGCCAGTTACCCCTCTGCTTCAAAATTTCCAGGATATCAGAGAAAGACACATCCTCAGAGGATGACTTGGGGGACCCCTCCGATTCCTCGCGGTCAGTGTCTGACGTGAGGGACTCATCTTGGGAGTCAATGTGCTTCCTCTTGCATGTTCTTTTTCTGGGTGGCTCCTCAGGCAAAACCACTGAGGGGCACTCAGAAATAAGGGGACCACTCATGGGGGTATCCTGAGGCCTTGGGTCACTGCTGTCAAAAGATAGAGGGCGATCAGAGACCCGCACCTAAGCTGGAGGGGACAGTGCGTCAGCGCCGAATGATGTCGCTGAGGACCTGGCCAGTGCGCTCCGCATGGCCTCGAAAGCTGGTCCCCCCGGCTCCGAAGGTCGATCAGCCATGAAAGACCTCGGAGCAAAAGGGACAAGGTCCGAAGCAAACGCAGGGGTCAGGCTTCCCTGAGCCGAAGCACCGAGAGAGGGAGGCTAGGAGCCGAAAAGCGACCCAAGGCCTCCCCCTCGGGTCCGACAGAGGAACCATGAGTCCTGGACCCCGCGGACGGAGCCGACGGGGTCAGAGCTGAAGCCGGAGCCAATAAGCCAGGATGGGCCATCGTAGCTGACCTAGGAACATCTGACGGAGCCGACCACTCCGGCTCTGAAAGCTGAGATTCGATCAGAGGAGGAAGTGTCGGCACTGGTTGGGTGACAGGCTCCAGGGCCGACTGGGCTGGAGCCGAAAACAATTTTGCCAGAACCGGTGACTGGAGAAGTCTCTGCACCACTCTACCTACCATCCACATCTGAAAGAGTCCTGGAGGACCTAGAAGATAAGGAGGGAGATCTAGACCTCCTCTCCGAAGGAGACCTACGAGGAGGAGAGACCGGCCTAAAAATTGGAGACCGGCTCCGAGCTAGCACCTCTGTAATCGGCTCTTAGGGACTTGGAGCCAAAGCAGATTCGGTCAGTATATTAATTTCCTAAAGCTCCAAGGACAGTGGAGCTGAGGATGCCACAGAAGATTTCACTACTTTCTCCGGAGGCTCCGAGGATACAGATGGAGCTGGAGAATGCTTTTTTGCCTTAGAAGTTTTAGCCTTAGAGGGAGAGGACTTAAAGCTAGAAGCCCTTCCCAAATCCTCCTCGAAGGAGGGTTTCAAAAGTCCTTTCAAAATTAGTTTGTTCTTCCTCTCCTGTAGAACACGCGGGCTAAATGCATGGCAAAAAGTACAAGATTCCAGGAGGTGAATAGCCCCCAGACAATAAACACAGAGTGTCCATCAGTGACGGACATCTTATAACCACATTTAGAACACTTCTTAAAGCCCGAGGGCTTATGCTCTTTTGTATCCTTAGACATGATGAAAAAAAAACAACTGTTAATAACAGTCAACCGCTGATATCTATAAAGTGCGGGAACTATGCAAAAACTACTACAGACAAATACACCAGACCTCTAACTTAATCGGCCTCAACAGGAAAAAAACACAAGAAAAGACTAGGTCCTCTAATTTAAACGGTCCTAGCCCGAAGGATAGGTACCTACTAACTTACAAGAAACACTGAAGAAGGGCCGGACTAGGTCCTCTAACTGAAACGGGCCTAGCCCGTAGGGGAAACAGCGAGACACCACAAAAAACAACACTAGAAATAATTTTTTACCAAGTTTGATCAGTACACACACACACACACACACACACACACACACACACACACACACACACACACACACACACACACACACAGCTAGGAAAATAGCTTTTTGTTTTTGAAGCAAAAACTGTCAATAAAGACCTAAAAAGGTACTTAGGCACAGCCAAGAGCGAGACCACGTCCGAGCTACATGAGCGGCAAACGAGATCTGGGGAAAAAGAGCAGTGCAGCATGGGATACCTTCTTAGCCCAGCCAATTGAAAGACTTTGAGCTAGAGTATGGCCGAGTCGGAGCCAAGGTTCGGCTCCGAACCCTCAGGTAAGAATGTAGGCGAGATTGGACTAGATAACATCCTGTATTATTGGGGTGGTGGGGTGTTGCACAGTAAAATACTTCCATAAATCAAGATCTATCCAATTTTTGTGTAATAAGTCATTTAACCTACTTTTCACATTTCCTATCATTAATTTCACTTGAACTGGTGATATTTTCTTATAAAAATCCATATCACTTAACATCTTATACATAGCTTCACTACACTGTGTTTTGTCAAAAACAACTATAGGGCCACCCTTGTCCAAGGGCTGAATCACTAAGTTTGCATTGCTTTGTAGGTTTTTCAAGGCCTCATCTTCTTCCTTTGTTAAATTGTACTGTGAAAACTTGTTTCTACATGATTTTAAATGCCTATTAGACCTA
Source organism: Protopterus annectens (assembly GCF_019279795.1). Taxonomy (NCBI): domain Eukaryota; kingdom Metazoa; phylum Chordata; order Ceratodontiformes; family Protopteridae; genus Protopterus; species Protopterus annectens. The sequence continues at coordinate 1,140,362,666 of NC_056741.1, read as the reverse complement.
TACACATCTTCAACACATAATTGTTCGAAGGCATTAACTAAAGAGTTGATTTTAGGAATAAACGTACTTGGCTTTCTATACATCTATCTACATTAAAAACATCATCACCATTATTAGACATTAGTTTCAGCATAAGATTGTGTGTAAATTTTTTTATATCAAAGATTACCTCAGTATAGTCTGAGTCAGCTGTAGGAAGAAAGGATAGTCCTTTTTAAGAACATTCAGTTCATGCTGCGATAGTGAATAGCTTGACAAAACACAATATGATGAAGTTATGTATAAGATGCTAATTTATATGGATTTTAATAAGAAAATATCACAAGTTCAAGTAAAATTAATGATAAGAAATGTGAAAAGTAGGTTAAATGACTTGTTACACAAAAATTGGATAGATCTTGATTTATGGAAGTATTTTACTATACAACAACCAACCACACCTATAATACATGGTTTGCCTAAAGTACACAAAAATAGAGAAAACCCACCTATGAGAACCCATAGTGGCGGGTAGGAATTGGTGTACGGAATCTATTTCCATTTACACTGAAGATCACCTTACACTTTTTTTTAGAAAAGTCAGAATACATACTTAAGGACACAGAACACTTTCTGAGAGACATATATACACACCCAGAGTACTAACACAGTGAGGGATCCCTGTTTGTTGGTTACCCTGGATGTAGTCTCTTTACTGTGATCCCGAACGTTTTAGGCATTAATAATGTCACCAGGTGTCTTATAGAGTATTCTGTTTATTCTGAAGAGAAGATCAAATTGATTAATGTTTTATTAGGTCTAATGTTAGAAAACAATGTTTTTATGTTTAGAGATGAAGTGTATTGGCAACTAAATGGTGTAGCAATGGGCACATGTGCCAATAGCTACGCCAATGTAGTTATGGCCATGTGGGAAGTGGAGTATTTAATAAATGGACCTTTTAAGCAGGATATTTTATTTTTTCGTTTTGTTAATGATCTTTTACTTGATGGGGAGGGACTATGAATTCCCTAAGAGACTGAGAACTATATTAATAAGTCTACACAATTTTTAAGGTTCACCTTGAATTGGTCAGAAGTGGAAATAGACTTTTTGGATACAACAGCATTTATTGAAAATGGAACACTTGCACTAGGATGTATAGGAAAAGCTGTTATGTGAATCAATTGTTAAGCAGAGAAAGTATGCATCCCTCATACATTTTTAGAAATGTGGTACAAAACCAAGTATATAGGGCATCCAGGCTTAATGTGAAAGACGTAGACTTCGAGAATCAGCTAGCACTCACTAATGATGAGCTCAGAGAGAGGGGGCTACAGTGACAAATGTAGAGTGAATAAATTTGCCCTGATAAGAGATCATAGACAAATCAAAGCTAAACCCTATTACTCTGAAAATTATTATAAACCTAATGGTAATAAGGATAAAAATTATAACAACAAGCTTAGGGTGTCCCTATGTTATTCTAGGAACATCTCCACTTACACCGACATAATAAGGAAGAATAGGAATATTCTGACTACTGATAGAAGCATCAGCAGATTGATGGACACAGAACCCAGGTTCACATTTTGAAAAGTACAGTTTTGTACCTACCATAAATGTAGATGTTCGAAGATCCACATTGCTGCAGTCCTTACACTTGGGTAGTCCGCTGTCCTCGGTCGGCCCGAATATCAAAGTATAAGGCTGACGTCGGTCAAGGCGCATTATACTGACATCAGGACGTCAGGGTACAAATGCGCATGACCGACGTCATATCCTCAGTCTTTTCTTGCCCCAGATGTCAGAAGACCCTAAAAGAAAGGTCAAAACCAAAAGACAGCAAACAACCAACCAACCACCCTTGCACTAATAATATGCACCATATATACAATATATACAATATATACAACCCAACCCACACAACCGCCTCTAACAACAGAGGGGAAGGAGGGAGGGTAAATTGGACTGCAGCAATGTGGATCTTCGAACATCTACATTTATGGTAGGTACAAAACTGTACTATGTTCTTCATCTCACATTGCTGCAGTCCTTACACTTGGGTAGAATCCCAAAGCAGAGGTAAGGGAGGATGGCAAACTATAAAGCAGTAGGAGCTGCCAAAATGCCCTGTAAAATAGCAGTGGCAAAACCAGCCCTAGATTTAGAGTAAAGTGGAAGGTGATAATGCTTAGAGAAAGTATGCACTGAACTCCAAGTAGCTGCCTCCAAAATATCTTTAGTTGCCACCCCTTAAAAAGCTGTCGAAGTGGCAGTAGCCCTAGTGGAATGAGGCCTAATCCCAGCTGGAATCTCCTTGCCATGATGGGAATAACAGAAAGCAATGCAAAACCCAATCCACTTAGAAATAGTTTGTTTTGACACAGGCTTGCCCTGAGAACTCAAAGCAAAAGAAACAAATAACTGCTGAGACTGCCTGAACCCTTTAGTTCTGTCCAAATAATATCGCAACTGCCTGTGTACATCTAAAGTGTGCAAAATCTTTTCCCCTTTATTTTGGGGATTTGCATAAAAAGTAGGCAAATGAATAGTTTGGTTTAAAGCCACACTAGAAACCACTTTAGGCATAAAGGAAGGATTAGTGCGTAAAGATACCCTATCCTTATGGAAAATTAAGAAAGGCTCAACCGCCATAAGGGCCTGCAATTCAGAAACCCTTCTTGCAGAGGTAATGGCCAACAAAAAGCAGTCTTCCATGATAAATATTTCAACTCGGTAGTAGCTGCAGGCTCAAAAGGTTGTAGAGTGAGTTTCTCCAACACAAAATTGAGATCCCAAGCAGGAGTAGGAGCTCACATTGGGGGTCTTATATTCTTTGCCCCTCTAAGAAATTGCTTGAACAAAGGATGAGAAAACAATGGTGGGTCACAATCATAGTGAGCCGAAATTGCTGCAGCATGAACCTTAATAGAAGAGAAGGACAAACCTTTGTCCAGTAACTCAGTGAGATATTGAAGAGCCACACTTAAATTAGGCTCAGAAACATCAAAATCCTTTGCTGCACTCCAAAATAAAAATCTCTTCCATTTATCTGTACACTTTCCTTGTACTAGGCCTTCTAGCTTCCAAAATAACATTCAAAACTTGTTGTGGAAGTTGAGACCCACTATGGTTCAAAACAGAATATGCCAGGCTGTTAGATGAAGAGAGTGAAGCTTGACATTGAGCAAATGACTGTCCTCCTGAGACAACAGGTGTGGAATCGAAGGCAAAGGCCATGGAGGCTCCCGTACCAGGCTTCTTAGTAATGGGTACCAATGCTGTCGAGGCCAATCTGGAGCTATCAAAATCATCCTTGGCTTGTCTTGTCTGGCCTTTAGTAGTACCTTTGGGAGGAGAGGCAGAGGTGGAAAGGCGTACACATGAAGATTGCTCCATTTGAAAGAAAGAGCATCCACTTTCCAAGCTGTGGGATGAAACCTTTTCGTGCAAAACTTTGGCAGCTGGTGGTTCAGTGGAGAAGCGAACAGATCTATGTCTGGAGTTCCCCATGACACTGTCAATTTCTGAAATACATGAGGATCCAATTTCCACTCGTGGGGATCCATGATTTGTCTGCTTAACACATCTGCTAAGGAGTTCTGTGCTCCGGCAGAAACCTTGCCTGAAGATTTAGTTGTAAACTGAGAGCAGTCTCCCACAAAATCATTGCTTGCCTGCATAGAGGATAAGAATGTGTTCCCCTTGCTTGTTGATGTACCACATGACAGTTGTGTTGTCTGTTAGAATCAACACCTGCCCTGGAAGAAGTAAATCCTTGAAAGCTATTAATGCAAACTGGACTGCTAACATCTCCTTCAAGTTGATATGTAGATGTTGTAGTCTGGCAGGCCACTTGTCTTGTATCCACTTTCCATTCAGATGAGCTCCCCAAGCTTTGTCTGAGGCATCTGTCGTTAGAATCTGACTCGCCTCTGGCCGGGTCACAGAGAGTCCCTTGTTTAGGTGACATTCCTGAGCCCACCACAACAATTCCTTTTGAATGCAAGGTATTATTTGAATGACAGTGTCCAGATCCTGGCAGTGCTGTGTCCATACATTTTGAGATACCATTGTAACTTCCTCATATGCAGTTTGGCATTGGGAAGCACCAGAATACAAGATGCCATGAACCCCAAGGCTTGAAGGACTGTCCTTGCAGTCAGCCTGGACTGATGAGACAATTGATGAAAGTAAAGGGAAAGATTCTTTTGTTTGTCCGGGGTCAAAAGGCCATCTGGGCTGCTGTATTCAGTCTTACACCCAGAAAGCACATGTCCTGAGAGGGTACTAGACTGGACTTTATTTCGCTCACAGAATACCCCAGGCATCTTAGCACTGCTATCACATATTCCAAATGATGAAGAAGCTCGTCCCTTCCTTGAGCCAGAATCAGGCAATCGTCCAAATAAGGATAGATCTGTATTCCTTTAGCCTGAGGAAAGCTATCACTGGAGCCAGAACTTTCGTGAACACTCTGGGCAGTAGATAAGCCAAAGGGCAATGCAGTGAACTGATAATGTGAAGTCCCAGCCCGAGAACGCAGTTACTTCCTGCAACTCAGTCTGATAGGAACATGAAGGTAAGCCTCCTTGAGATCCAAAGTTACCATCCAATGATCTTTGCCCAGCAGAGGAAAAAGCTGTTGTAACGTCAACATTTTGAACTTGGGAATGTCCAGATAAGTGTTGAGGGTAGATAAATCCAAAATTGGTCTCCATGTGTTCCCTTTCTTTGGTACTAGGAACAGGCGAGAATAAAATCCTAGGCCCACTTCTGGCATAGGGACCGGCTGTATGGCCCCTATTTGAAGTAACAGAGAAATTTGTTTGTGAGCCTCTATTCTTTGTTGAGGAGGAACGTCTGGCATGCCTTTGAAAGGAGGCAAGGTAAGGAAATAAAACCTGTAACCGTGGTGTATGATATCCAATACCCATCTGTCTTGGGTAATCAAACTCCAATTTTCCTTGAAAAGTGCCAACCTTCCTCCCAAAGGTGCTGCCAGACGAGAAGGCTCTGGCAGCTGAAAAGGTAGGTCATTGGGCCTGTTTACGAAAGGACTGACCCCTGCCCTCACCCGAAGACTGTGCAGGTGAACTCCCTGTTCTAGGCCTGAAAGAGCCCTGAGCTCTGCCCCTACCCCGTCTAGACCTACCCCTAGACTGGGAATCATAAGAAGGATACGTCCACCCCTTGGTAGGCCAATTTCTACTAAACTTAGGAGGCTGAACCTGCAAAAAATCTTTAACAGTCTGCATAGACTTAGCCTTGTCTTCCATTTTCTTTAAGACTGCCTCCACAGGAGAACCAAACAACACATCAGATTGTAAAGGAGCATCTAAAATCCTTGTCTTAACATGTTCAGATAAATTCTGATCCCTCAGCCAGGCGTGCCTGCGAAGAACTGACCCAGTGGCAGCCACCCTAGACGAGGCCTGTACAGCATCAAAACCACATTGCAAAGAATGCTTATCCATCTGTTCAGAAACATGTACTAAGTCTTGTAACTCTTTACACTCAATACCTTCCGCCAGAGCATCTACCTTAGACTTCAATTGTGAAAGGAGATAGTTTTGGTATTTCAACATGTGAAACTGGCAATTCAAAGCCCTCATAGCTAGGGTGGAAGAAGTATAAACTTTCTTTCCCCATCTATCCAAAGCCCTGGCCTCTATCTGGAGGAACCGGATTTTTGACAACAGAAGCCTTAACACCTTTAGGCCCCTGACTAACAGTTTCCGGGTCTGCCCTAGGACTCTTAAAAAGATACTTATGAGCTTCAGGCACCCTGTAATACCTATCCGGTTTAACAGGAGCAGGAGGCAAAGAATCAGGATTAAGAGAAGCCTCTGCAAAAACATCTTCCACCACATCCAGAACAGGAGGTATTAGCCAAAGGCCTATGCTGGGGTAAAAACAAAAATTCCCTAAGCCTTTTCCTGGAATCCGAGAAGTCCTGACCTTCCCACTTAAAATGCTCCCTCATGGAATGAAGAGTTTCTGAAAAAGAAAAATCCTCAGGAGGAGAAGCAGAAGGAGTAGAATCATCCACATCAGAATCAGAATAAGGAGAATACTCCTGCAAGTCTTCAGCCGAAGACTCTGAAACATCCGAAGCCTGTTCAAAACTCCCAAGCTCAGGTTCCACCCTAGGTCTCTTATCAGGAGGGGGCATAGAACCTCTAATCAAAGTAATCAAATCTTCTGCCATTTTAAGCATATGCTTCTTGGGCACAGACCCTGAAGAACTAGGGGTGACACCAACTGAAGCTAAACCAGGCCTGCCTCTGGGAGAAGCCTTAGGAACAGAAGGAGAGGGCCTAACCACCCTAGGAAGGGAGGGGAGTACAGTAACCTGAGAAGCCCCTTCAGCCTGGCCTGCCTCCTGAGAGGCCACATCTTGCAATAACAAAGTCTCTCCCTGGGACTCCAAAGAAACCTCTGGCAGAACCCCCGGCTCCACCGAGACCTCTAAAGAACCGGCGTCAGGTACGGACGGTTCTTCTAGCCTAGGCTTAGCTGCTTTGTCCTTGCGCTTCTTCGAAGAAGCGGGCGTCGGAGCATCCGACGGCATTTTATAATTGCACCGCTTCCCGAAGACTAACCTGGCACAATCTAACCTTCTCTTTATAGTGCGCTTGTTAAATCTAGCACAAGAGCGACACCCAACAACGTCGTGCTCAGGCCCTAAACAAGGAATACACAAAGTATGATAATCTCTATGCGGTATCTGTTTCCCACAAGAAATACAGTTATTCACTTTTTCTGACATCCGGTAAACCACTGAGGCAAGAAAAAACTAAAATATTCCCCAACGGGGTACTTAGCCAACTTTGACTCGGTCTGAAACTCCGAATTCGAAAAATTTCAGAACGCCAACCGGCACTTGCAACGCTGCTTCTGCATCGGACCATGCGGCAAAAAAGACTGAGGATATGACGTCGGTCATGCGCATTTGTACCCTGACGTCCTGATGTCAGTATAATGCGCCATGACCGACGTCAGCCTTATACTTTGATATTCGGGCCGACCGAGGACAGCGGACTACCCAAGTGTAAGGACTGCAGCAATGTGAGATGAAGAACATAATGAAATCCCTCAAAAGGCACTTGTGTGCCCTCAGAAATATAGTAGAAAGGAGTGTTGAGGAAAAGACACGACCTTGCACTAAATGTTCATTCTGTTGTTACATAGACACAAGCTCACAGTTTACACAACCAGATTCAGGGCTTGTGTTTAATTTTACAGTACAAGCTAAATGTGAAAGTGAGCATATTGTTTATTTAGTGTGTTAAACATGTAAAAAGTTCTATGTTGGGAAAACAGACAGAACACTTAAGGAAAGAATGAGAGAAAGTACAGTTGTGTACACTTACCATAAATGCAGATGTTCGAGTGTATTCACTGTTGCAGTCATCACACTTGGGTTATCTGCCTGCAGGTAGCCCTCAGTTGGATCCAATACCAGAGTCTTGGGATTTCTGCATCGGATGCTGTCGCCTTTTCCATGATGTCAGGTCGTCAGGGGTATAAAACATGCAGCCGGCGCCATTACATCAGTTTTTCTTGCCCTAGATGTCAGGAGCCCCAAAAATAGGTAGCAATTACAAGGTGTGGAACACCTCCAGTAAAAAGTAAATACAATTGCCATAAGATATGGCCAAAAAAGAGGACAGGTAGAAAGTACAGAAAAGTCAGGGGGCTGGAGGGAGGATAACCAGGACTGCAACAGTGAATACACTCGAACATCTACATTGATGGCAAGTGTACACAACTGTACTATGTGCTTTATGTTTCACTGTTGCAGTCATCACACTTGGGTTGATTCCCAAAGCTGAGGAAGGGTGGAGGCAGTCAAGAAGTATTACGGCTGGCTAGCAGGCCTTGTAAGACTGCAGTAGCAAATCCAGCTCTGGATTTAGAAAAGACAGGTAAGTGGTAATGCTTGGTGAAGGTGTTTACTGAACTCCAGGTTGCAGCTTCCAGGATGTCCCTGGTAGGCACTCCCCTGAGAAATGCTGTAGAGGTTGATGTAGCACTAGTGGAATGGGTTCTGATCCCCTGTGGGGTAGGTTTTCCATGGTGCTTGTAGCAGAAATGGATGCAGTGTGCTATCCATTTGGAGATGGTTTATTTTGAAATGGCCTTGCCCTCTGCCCCTGTAGCAAAGCTGACTAGCAGCTGGTCAGATTTTCTGAACTGTTTAGTCCTGTCAAGGTAGAACCTAAGCTGTCTGTGCACGTCCAAGGAGTACAGGATCCTTTCCCCTTTATTCTGAGGATTAGGAAAAAATGTTGGTAAATTAATGGATTGGTTTAAAGCCACACTGGATACCACCTTGGGCAAAAATTATGGGTTAGTTCTGAGGGAAACTCTGTCTGCATGGAAGATAATGAAGGGTTCCACAACCATAAGGGCCTGTAACTCAGACACTCTTCTTGCTGAAGTGATGGCTAGAAGAAAGGTTGTTTTCCAAGAGAGAAATTTTAACTCTGCTGTAGCAACAGGCTCAAAAAAGGGGAAGCGTGAGCTTCTCTAGTACAAAGTTAAGGTCCCAGGCAGGAGTGGGAGCTCCCTTGGGGGTCTTAAATTGTAAGCTCCTTTCAGGAACTGTTTGACCAGAGGGTGAGAGAAGAGGGGTGGCTCAGTATTGTAATGAGCTGAGATGGCAGAGGCATGAATCTTAATGGATGAGAAGGACAGGCCTTTGTAGAGCACCTCTGCTAGGTAATCTAGGATTTGAGGTAAGGTGGGCACGGCTGTGCCCTTTCTGAGACTGGCTCAAAGAACAGTATCTTTTCCACTTTTCTGAATAGGCTTTCTTAGTACTAGGCCTCCTGGCCTCAAGGATGACATCCAGCACCTGTTTGCTGAGGGTTGCTGGTGATGTATTCAGGGAAAAAGCCAGGCTGCTAGGTTCAGGGTTTGCAGCTAAGGATGCAAAATCTGGCCCTCCTGCTAGGATAGCAGAGAGGGGGTCTGATGCAGGTCCCAGGGTGGCACTGTTGTCAGACTGCGTAAAAGTGTGTACCAGTACTGGCGTGGCCAGTCTGGTACAATAAGGATTGTCCTTGGCCTGTCCTGTTTGATCTTGAGTAGTACTTTCAAGAGAAGGGGCAGAAGGGGAAAGGCATAGATTGAGAGGTCTTCCCATGTAAAGGATAGGGCATCCACTATCCATGCTTGGCTGTAGGGGAGTTCTGGTGCAAAATTTGCTCAATTGATGGTTCTGGGGGGAAGCAAAGAGGTTCACCTCTGGTGTCCTCCACCTGTGGATTAGAAGCTTGAATGAACTGGGTTCCAGTTTCCACTCGTGCGGGTCCATTAGATTTCTGCTTAAAACGTCTGCCAATGAATTTTGTTTGCCTGGCAGGAAATGAGCATGCAGGTGCACTTGGTTGCTTAAGGCTGTGTTCCACAGAGCCATGGCTAACTTGCAGAGTAGGTAGGAATGAGTTCCCCCATGCTTGTTTATGTACCACATGCCTGTGGTGTTGTCTGTCTTTATCAAGAGTTGTCCTGGACGGATAAGGTACTTGGAGGCTGTCAGTGCATTCTGTACAGCTAACATTTCTTTTTGACTGATATGCAGGTGCATTTGTCCAGGGCTCCATTTGCCTTGAATGCATCTGCCTGCTATGTGAGCCCCCCAGGCATAGTCTGATGCATCTGTTGTCAGGGTTTGGGTGGTGGGGTTGTGGTTGCAGGCCTCTGCCCACCAAAGGAACTCTGTCCTTAGACAAGGAATGATAGGAAAGTACAGTTTTGTACCTACCATAAATGTAGATGTCCGATAGGAATGCATCTGCAGTCTTTACAAATGGGTAGTCCTGTCGTCAGGCAGCCCTTCGGTCGGCCGGATTCCAAAGTCTGGGTCTGGCTCCGGCTGGTGTCGCGCTTCACCCGACGTCATAGCTGCAGTTCTTCGGGTATAAAGGCATCAGCCGACGCCATTTTCCTCAGTGTTTCTTGCCCCAGATGCCAGGTGCCCTCTTGGATGGCTAAATTTGGATAAATGCCAAAGTTTCCAAATAGTAGAGAGCAAACACACAAAATAAGCATGTATGTACATATATACAAACAAATACACCATAATAGATCCCCCCCAAGCTAGCTGAAGGATGGCAAATACCCTAGGAGTACCTCAGAGGGGAAGGAGGGTGGGTAATCCTGACTGCAGATGCATTCCTATCGGACATCTACATTTATGGTAGGTACAAAACTGTACTATGTCCTTCAAGGATGCATCTGCAGTCTTTACAAATGGGTAGAATACCATAGCTAAACTAGGGGAGGAGGAAATGAGTAGAGATTATGGTGTAGTTAGGATCCCTTGCAAAACAGCAGTGGCAAAACCAGCTCGGGATCTAGAGTATAAAGGTAAATTATAATGCTTGGCAAATGTATGCACGGAGGTCCAAGTAGCAGCCTCTATAATGTCCTTGGTAGCCACTCCTCGTAAGAAAGCTGTGGTAGTGGCTGTAGCCCTTGTGGAGTGAGGCCTGATGTTCTCTGGAATTTTCTTTCCATGGTAGGAGTAACAAAATCTAGCCTGTTTTTAAAGTGATTAGTATAAGTATATTAGATAATTAACTATAAATTAGTGCTGTAATTAGTTAATTGTTATGAATTGGATGTGTATAAAAGGCAGGTGTAAATTTAATGGTTTGTAGTGCATCTGAAGAAGTGTCCGAAACGAAAACGCAGGTGTGGAGACATAGCGTTTGTGCTTTGGAGTGTATTGGATGTGCCTTGGAGTGTATTGAATTCGACTTATTCCAGCCGTTGTGGTAATAAAAGTTTTTATACCAGCAAGGATTGTTTGCCTTCCTCCTCTAGTGCTTTTGTGTCTAGTACGTGCTGTTTTGGTGCTAGCCTCCGTTGTTGTTTGGTCTGGTCGAGTTATGGAGGTGGAGGAAGGCACTATAGCACCGATTGAAGGTGTATCAGGGCTGGATACTAACGCAAAGTTAGATCAACTGTCTGGGCAATTAACCCAGCTTATCGAACTGATGACCAGAGGTGGTGGTGTGACGCTAAGTTCGCCTTCAGCACTTCCGCTGAACCAGGAAGCTCTCCCAAGGAGGGATAGACGTCGATGTAGGCAGCGTTCCAATAGTCAGTCGGACTATGAAGTGTTCTCTGGGGAAAGACTACCTTTCGGTTCTGGAGTGGTGGATAGCAGTGATTTTGATAATGGTGTACCGTCGTGTTTGAGGTCCTTGCAAAATGAAGAACAGAACCTAGCGGCTAAGCAACGAGTGGAAGTTGGTAATGGTGCGAGATGTAAGCAGCAGACGGGTAACGCTAGAGGCTTCAATGATAACAGAGCGAGTTCCCAACAGGCAGGTACCAGCCAGAAAGACACTAATTACGGACAGTTGGACTTTAACACTGTTTTAAAAGTTAAATATTGTTTTAATTCTAAAAATCTGCCTAGTAATAGAGATACTGAGTCTAATTGTTCATTTAAACAGAATGTGGATCGTTTTGATGAAATGTTATTCAAGTTTAAAAACTTAGAACTTGAGAATGCCTATCTTAAAGAATGTATAAGCTTAAGTATTGTCCCGAAAGGGTTAAGGATATGTAAGTATCCAAATAAAGTGAAAGTAGGGTCCGATTTCCATCATGAATTATTGAACATTTTCAATAATTGTGGCCTGGATATATTAAAAGCTATTGTAAAGGAGAATTCTAGGGAGATGGAGGGCCTGAATTTAGAATTAGAAGAATTGAATAAAGTAATTGTCAATGATTTATTGTTCTCTATGGAAGAAAATCGGAAAAATACCAAAGTATGTTAAACAATATAGAGAGAAATTTGTCTAATATTTTTGATAGAAAGTGCAAAAACTTGGAAGGGATATGGAAGAATATAAACAAAAAACTAACTACCCAAATCTAAGAGGTATTTTCATGAACAATAAAAATAAAAATTTTAACTTCCAACCCAATCAAGAAGCAGTTTTTGAAGGGGTAGAACAAGGTCAGGATAATATTGATTTGAGGGATGAACAGGAGTTCCCTGAGTTGAGAAGATCTGAACGGATTAGGAATTATAATCAAAGGAACTATCAAAAAAACTTTCAAGAGGGGGAGGGGGGGTTTTACCAACGTTCCCACTACAGGAATCACAACAAGAACAACATGAAGTGGTAGGAGTGTTAGATGGTGAGCAAGCCTCTGATGGAAGCGTGAAGGAAGGGATAGTTAAATAAAAGGAATGGTTACACTATATATAATTATAGTGCTCTTGAAATTAACGAAACCCACTTCCAACTGTTTACAAAGGGACTGAAATTTATACCAAATAAAAAAGCAGATGTTAGTAAGGTCCTTATTGATTTGAAACTATTCACTAGAAAGAAAAATTTTGAACTGTTGTATCAGAAACAGAATTTAAATGAAATAGGTCCAGATACTCATAATTTAAGGAAAAGAAGTATCTTTAACCCCCCGATTAATCAGCAACTCAAGAATTTTGAGAACCTTGTGGAAAAGAGAATTAGGAATGAACTGTCTAATAGAAGAGTTGCTCCGAACCTTACAGTGGAGGAAAATAGGTTGTTGCAACAACTAGCAGGGGATAAGAATATCCGGATATCTAAACCTGATAAGGGAGGGGGTACTGTCATGATGGACCAGATAGTGTATGAATCCAAAATGATGGAATTATTGTTGAATGTGGATAGATACGAGGTCGCCAGTTAATGAGATCAATATAGGTAATCAAAAAGTGGGGATAGTGTTGAATGACCTGCTTTTGGAGGGTTCTATTGATATTAACACCTTCAGGTACCTATCAGTGGTGAAACCAAAAGTACCAGTAATCTTTGGGGTGCCGAAGGTTCATAAAAATATTAATAACCCCCCAATGAGACCAATTGTTGCATCAGAGGGCTCAGTTACAGCCCCTATTGCTAAGTGGTTGGATGTTAAGCTGAAAGAAGTTTTGAAGGAAGGGCCAGGGATAGTCAAAGACTCCTGGGACTTACTAAGGAATTTAAAGCAGGATTTTTTTGATGAAAATGTATTGTTTATTACGCTTGACATAATAGATTTGTTCTCGTCCATTCCGCATAAAGAAGGTATGGAATTATTTGAAGAAGCATTGATTCAATATGGCAAGTTTTCTCATAATGATTTTCGACTGATATTGACCCTGATGGATGTAGTCCTGACGAATAATTTCATACATTATGAGGGAGAGTTCTTTAGGCAAGTACAGGGGGTCGCGATGGGCGCACGGTGTGCGCCCACCTATGCTAACATTATATTGGATATATGGGAACAAAAGTTTGTACTTAATTCCAGGTTTAAAAAGTGCTGGAAATTGTATAAGCGTTATTTAGACGATATATGCCTGTTATGGATTGGTACTGAGAAGGAATTTTCAGCTTTCTTTGACTATATATCTGGCACTACTAGCTTCCTGAACTTCACCTTCAATAAAAACAAGGATTGTTTACAGTATCTGGATATCTATATAGGGAAGAATGAAGGGAAATTCTTCTCAAAAGTTTATAGGAAAGATAATTACTCGAATTCATATCTGTCCTATTTTAGTGCACACCCACACCACCATAAAAAAGGAATTATTAAAGGGCAGTATGTGAGGGCTAGCAGAATGTGCTCCAGGAATGAAGATTTCTTAGTAGAATGTGGGAAGCTTTATAGTATGTTCCTGGAGAGGGGCTACCCTGACGTATTAATTGCTGAAGTAGAAAAAGAAGTGGTGATTGGGAGGGTTAGTAAATTTCATCCAATATTAGGGATTGATGAACCAGTGAATTCTGGGCATCAGATTGATAGTTTTGATGGTTCTAATAATTTGGTATTGGATTATAATGGGGAAGCAAAATTTATTTTCAATCTTATTAAGACTGAATGGCAAAAATTTGGGGAATTTTCGGATTTGAATCAGCTCTTTGAACAGCCATTGAAATGCACTTTTAGAAAAGGTAAAAATCTTAAAAATTATTTTGAAACAAAGAGTAAGGGTCACCATGAGAAAAAGGGTAGAATTGGGACCTTTAAGTGTGGTAGTTGCCCGCAATGCCCGTTCATTCTTGCCCGAGATTCAGTTCATATACAGAGTAGGGATATTTTAGTAAGGAGTACTGAATATGCGAACTGTCATAAGAATGGAATTGTCTATTTGAGCATATGTAAGAAATGCCAAGCTTTTTATGTGGGGAAATCCGAACGTAAATTGAAAAATCGGATTTATGAACATAATTATGATATCAAAAATGGGTGCCCCAATAATGCCTTGGCAAATCATAAAATGAAATGCCCAGAAGCAGTATTCCATTTTTTTGTTCTGGAAGTAGTTAAGAAAGATATTCGAGGCGGACCATGGGAAGATACGATCGAATATAAAGAACTGTTATGGCAGTTACAGCTGGAATCGTATAATAAACCAGGTCTCAATAATATAGTATCCTTACTACCTGTGCTGAAATTGAGGGCTGCAAAATTATGAGTGCAATATGGTCTTTGAAATCTAAAAGTTGTTTCCATGTTTATTGTAAATATATTATTTTAAGTATATTAACTATTGTTCTTAGGATACTTTTGTTTAATGAGTATTATTCTTTCTTCTTGATGGGAAGGAAAATGAATTTATAGAAGTGTGACAATTTTTAATTTATTAATTATTTATGCTTAGTTCTTTGAATAAAGATAGGAAGTCAGTATCCAGTTTGGTTATAAACAAAAAATTTTTCCTTATATGTGTGTAATATTCCTTTTTGTACACTAGAGGGAGTATGTGCAATAATAAAATGTTATATTTATAGGCAGATTTTTAAAACTTACAATTTGTAGAGTATAATATACATATAGATGAATTTGGTGAAGGTTTTTTGTAATTTAAGTGGGTTAGATTTGTTTTTAGCAAAGTCAAGTTGTTATTAGTTTTTTAAAATCATGAGTTTTAAATAAAAGTTTTTTTAGCCTGTTTTTAAAGTGATTAGTATAAGTATATTAGATAATTAACTATAAATTAGTGCTGTAATTAGTTAATTGTTATGAATTGGATGTGTATAAAAGGCAGGTGTAAATTTAATGGTTTGTAGTGCATCTGAAGAAGTGTCCGAAACGAAAACGCAGGTGTGGAGACATAGCGTTTGTGCTTTGGAGTGTATTGGATGTGCCTTGGAGTGTATTGAATTCGACTTATTCCAGCCGTTGTGGTAATAAAAGTTTTTATACCAGCAAGGATTGTTTGCCTTCCTCCTCTAGTGCTTTTGTGTCTAGTAAATTTGGATAAATGCCAAAGTTTCCAAATAGTAGAGAGCAAACACACAAAATAAGCATGTATGTACATATATACAAACAAATACACCATAATAGATCCCCCCCAAGCTAGCTGAAGGATGGCAAATACCCTAGGAGTACCTCAGAGGGGAAGGAGGGTGGGTAATCCTGACTGCAGATGCATTCCTATCGGACATCTACATTTATGGTAGGTACAAAACTGTACTATGTCCTTCAAGGATGCATCTGCAGTCTTTACAAATGGGTAGAATACCATAGCTAAACTAGGGGAGGAGGAAATGAGTAGAGATTATGGTGTAGTTAGGATCCCTTGCAAAACAGCAGTGGCAAAACCAGCTCGGGATCTAGAGTATAAAGGTAAATTATAATGCTTGGCAAATGTATGCACGGAGGTCCAAGTAGCAGCCTCTATAATGTCCTTGGTAGCCACTCCTCGTAAGAAAGCTGTGGTAGTGGCTGTAGCCCTTGTGGAGTGAGGCCTGATGTTCTCTGGAGTTTTCTTTTCATGGTAGGAGTAACAAAATCTAATGCAATTTCCTATCCATTTGGAGATTGTCTGTTTTGAAATTGGTTTTCCTTCCTTTCCTGTTGCATATGCTACCAGAAGCTGGTCAGTTTTCCTATTGTTTTTTGTCCTGTCCAGGTAGTAGCGTAATTGTCTATGTACATCCAAGGTATGTAGGAGCCTTTTTCCCCTGTTCTGAGGGTTGGGGAAGAATGTAGGAAGGTGGATAGCCTGATTTAAAGAGACTCTGGATACCACCTTAGGCATAAATGTAGGATTTGTTCTCATGGACACTATCTTGATGGAAGATCAGGAAGGGTTGCACTGCCATTAATGCCTGTAGTTCAGAGACCCTTCTTGCTGAAGTTATTGCCAGCAGGAATGCAGTCTTCCAGGATAAGTATTGTAATTCTGCTGTTGCTGCTGGTTCGAAAGGGGGAAGTGTCAATTTTTCTAGCACAAAGTTCAAGTCCCATGCTGGCAATGGAGGTTTCCTGGGAGGTTTCACATTTTAATTCCTCTCAGAAACTGTCTGAGCAGAGGATGAGAAGACAGGAGGATCCAAGCTGTATTCTGCTGAAATAGCTGATGCATGTATCTTGATGGAAGAATAGGACAGGCCTGTATGGAAGAGCTCTGCCAAGTACTCCAGGATGTTGGCTATGTTCACTAGTGTCACATCTTGCCCCTTTGCAGTACTCCAAATGAGATATCTTTTCCATTTTGCTGCATAATTCTTTCTTGTTGAAGGTCTACGAGCCTCCAGGATTATGTCTTTAACCCTTTGGGATAAATTTGGGTTGATTGCTGTTATGTAATGTTCCAGGCAGTTAGCTGCAGAGTTTTCAGGTTTGGATGCAGGATGTTGTAGTTGTTCTGTGCTAACAGTAATGGGATCAGGGGCAGTGTCCATATTTGTTCCCGGGACATGCTCCTCAGCAATGGATACCAATGTTATCTTGGCCAGTCTGGAGCTATCAGAATGATCCTCGGACGTTCCTCTTTGATCTTCAGAAGCACCTTGTGCATCAAAGGAAGTGGTGGGAATGCGTATGCCATCAGGCTTTTCCAACTGAAAGATAGGGAGTCCACCTTCCAAGCAAGTGGGTGGTACGTCCTTGTGCAGAATTTCTTTAGCTGGTGATTGAGTGGGGATGCAAACAAGTCTATTTGTGGTAATCCCCATTCTCTTGTGATGGCTTTGAAGATGTCCGGATGCAGCATCCATTCGTGGGCATCTGTTGTAGTTCTGCTTAGTATGTCTGCTAGAATGTTTTCCTTCCCTGGTACATAAATTGCTTGTAACTGAATGTTGTAGCTCAGAGCCACATCCCATAGGTCCAGTGACAGCCGGCACAGAGGATATGAGTGTGTGCCTCCCTGTTTGTTGATGTACCACATAACTGTGGTGTTGTCTGTCCTTATCATCAACTGACCTTCTTGGAGAAAAGGTCTGAACGCCTGGATGGCCAATTTTACTGCCATCATTTCCTTTAGATTTATGTGCAGGTGCAGCTGGTCTTGAGTCCATAGGCCTTGAATGCACTTGCCCAGCATGTGTGCCCCCCAACCGAGGTCTGAGGCATCTGTCGTGATGGTTTGGCTTGGTTGACTGTTGCAGAAGGGCAATCCTGTGTTTGATTGACAGGCCTGAGCCCACCATAGGAACTCTTGCTTCAGGCATGGGATTATTGGAATTTTGGTTTCTAGGCTGTGCTTGTGTTGAGACCACAAATTCTTTAGGTACCACTGTAGCTTTCTCATATGCAGCCTGGCATGAGGGACCAGAATTATGCAGGATGCCATGAAGCCTAGGGCTTGCAGTACTTTCCTTGCAGTTAGATGGTTCTGCTTTGTTAATGCCAAGAAGTAGAGAGGTAGTTGCTCTTTCTTTTCTGCAGTTAGGAATGCCATTTGTTTTGATGTGTCCAGCTCTGCACCCAGAAAGGTTATTCTTTGGGATGGAATCAGCCTTGACTTTTTTATATTGACTGTATATCCCAGGGCTTGCAGCAGGTAAATGACTCTTTGTAAGTCTTCTGCTAGCTTGCTTTTGTTGTCCGCTTGTATCAGGCAGTCGTCCAGGTAGGGATAGATTTGGATTCCCTGAAGTCTGCAATGAGCAATTACTGATGCCAGGCATTTCGTGAACACTCTGGGTGCAGTAGATAAGCCAAAGGGCAATGCTGAGAATTGATAATGCTCTGATCCTGCAAGAAATCTGAGGTATCTTCTGCAATTTCGTCGTATGGGGACGTGCAGGTATGCCTCCTTGAGATCTAGAGTTACCAGCCAAGACTCTCTGCCCAGCATGGGAAGGAGCTGCTGTAGGGTCAGCATTTTGAATTTTGGAACAATGAGGAATGTGTTTAAAGCGGACAGGTCGAGAATAGGCCTCCATTTGCTCTCTTTTCTTGGTACCAGGAAGAGTCTGGAGTAAAATCCCTTTCCTTGTTCCATAGATGGTACCTTTTCCACAGCTCTCATTCTTAATAATTGAGATATTTGCTTTAGAGCTTCTGCCCTTTGAGAAGGTGGTAGGTTTGGCATTCCTCTCTTTGCTGGTAGAGTATGGAAATGGAACCTGTAACCTTGGTCTATAGTTTGCAAAATCCATTTTTCCCTTGTGATGCAATGCCAGTTTTTTGAAAATAATGTTAGCTTTCCGCCTAAGGGTGCTTCCAGTTGTTCCCTGGTAGGCGGTGCCACAGCCAAGTCACTGCGTTTGTGTTGTTGTAGTGGTGGTGGCTGCGTCTGTACCTCGCTGGTTGTTACCTTGCCACTGGCGTCCCCTGTAGGCACCCCTGGATTGGTTTCTGCCTCTTGAACGCCTATTCCTGCCTCTCTGTGTCTTAGAGGAGTCCGGAAAGGACCAATTCTTGGAGGGAAAGTTCCTGCTAAACCTTGGAGGTTGAACCTGTAAGAAATCTTTCACTGTTTGTACAGATTTCGCCTTCTCTTCCATCTTTTTTAGTACCTGCTGTGCAGGGGAACCAAATAAATTGACTTTGTCCATGGGAGCATCTAAAAGCTTTGATTTGACATGGTCTGGTAATGCCTGCTCTTTCAACCATGCATGTCTCCTGATAACTGTGCCAGTCATGGCTGATCTAAAGGAAGCCTCCAGTGCATCATAGCCGCATTTTAAAGAATGGTTACTAACCTGCTGTATGTTGTGTACCATTTCCTGAACATATTTCTTATCTAAAGATTCTTCAGAGGACAGCTTTTTAGTTAACTGGTCTAGCATAAACTCTTGATATTGATTCATATGAAATTGGCAGTTCAAAGCCCTAGCTGACAAAGTAGCAGAGGTGTAAACTTTTTTACCCCATCGCTCTAAGGACCTGGATTCCCTTTCAGAGGGAGGGGTTTTAGTAGATGTAGTTGCTACAGCTTTAGGGCCCTGGGAGATAGTCTCTGGATCTGCAAAAGGAGCCTTGTATAAATGGTGATGAGTGTCCGGGACCCTGTAGAACCTATCGGGCTTAGCAGGGGCCGGAAGTAATGAATCAGGAGCAGTGCAAGCATCATTAAATGCATCATCTACAACAGAAAGAACTGGAGGTATAGCTAAAGGCATATGCTGTGGCAAATGTAGAAAGGTTCTAAGCCTTTTTCTGGAGTCTGAGAAATCTTGGCCCTGCCACTGAAATTGTTCCCTCATAGCATGCAAGGTTTCCCCAAAGGAAAATTCCTCAGGTGGAGAGGCTGAAGGAATGGACTCTTCAGCATCAGAGTCTTCGTAAGGAGAATAAGGAGCCTCAGGAGGGTCTGTATGTTCTGAGTCATCAGAGGAATCATCTGTGGATACTGGCTCTGGGGGCTCTGCTCTAGGCCTCTTCTCTGGAGGTGGATGAGAGGTCCTGTCTGGATGAGGCTGGGATCCACAATTAAAGAAATGAGATCCTCAGCCAAAGAAAGCATATGGGAACTGGTGCTGGGCCTGTGAGAGGGGGCTTGACAGGCACCGTTTTTGAAGCTTTAGCTGCTTTAGCCCTGGCAAAGGCCTTAATAGACATGGCTGCAGGAGGCCTAGCAGCTCCATGTGCAGGGGTTGAAATATCCAAGGGAATAGTGTCTGATAATTCCTGAGAAACCGCAACTGCAGGTTGGATTTCAGAAGCCGATTCCACCAGGTTAGAAGAGGCCTCGGTAGAAGGCATGATTTCGGCTGGGGAAAGAACCGCTTGCTCGGTTTCAGCCGAAACCGAGACACTCGTGGTTATTTAACCGCGGTTTCGGCCGAAACCGCGGACCGCGAGTGTCGGTCCTTTTCCTGCGTTTTGGTTATTTGTGAAGTCGGAGGATCCGACGGCATGATATAAGCAAAATCAGAGCCGAAAAACTGTTCTGCAAACTCCGACCGGCGTCTAAGCGTCCGTCGGTTAAAAGAAGCACAGGCTAGACAAGCTGCTACGTTGTGGTCTGGGCCTAAACAAGGTAAGCAGTAAGAGTGGAAATCTTTATGAGGTATTTGTTTCCCACAAGTTAAACAGTTATTCACTTTTTCTGACATCGGCTGAGGAAAGAAAGAGTCCCCAACGGGGTACTTAGCTTTTTAGAAGTCTTCGAAGTAGTATTCGGTAGTAGTAATCTCTGGTTCTGACCGACCGGCACTTGCGAACAGCTTCTGCTTCGGGCGCCATGCGACAAGAAAGACTGAGGAAAATGGCGTCGGCTGATGCCTTTATACCCGAAGAACTGCAGCTATGACGTCGGGTGAAGCGCGACACCAGCCGAAGCCAGACCCAGACTTTGGAATCCGGCCGACCGAAGGGCTGCCTGACGACAGGACTACCCATTTGTAAGGACTGCAGATGCATCCTTGAAGGACATCCCCAGAGAGCATCTGTCCATTTTGATGTGATAGTACGCTTCCTGAAGGTCAACTCAGCACATCCAGTCATTCCACTGCAGGAAAGGCAGGATAGACTGTACAGTGACCATCCAGAATTTTGTCTTGGCAACCAAAAGATTTAAGGTGGAAACATCAAGAATGGGTCTTAAGTCCACTGTCTTCTTTGGCACTAAAAATAATGTGGAACAGATGTCTAATCTGGACTAGTCTGGGAGGACGGGCTAGATGACTCACTTTTCTAGCAGCTTGGCAATTTCCAGTGCCGCCTCCTCCCTTTGCGTGGGTGGAATGTCCAGGAGGTGTCTGGGAGAGGGAGGTGGTTGCATGAAGGGGATTGAATATCCTCTGGATGTGATCTGCAACACCCAATGATAGTCTCTGATGGACTGCCAGGCCGTTGGGTGCAGCGAAAGTCGGCCCTCGACTGCCTCCACAGATGAGCAGCCGGGTAGCTCTTCAGGGCTGCTGCGCAGGTCTATCAGGGAAAGAATCTTGAGACCCCTGTTTCCTCAGACCCCCTCTGCGTCGAAGGAGGCATTTGTCAAATCCTCCTCTGTCTCTGGGGGAAGGAGAGTCCTGGAAATAGCCCTGAGTATCCCGGAACCACATCTTTTTTGCTCCTCACCGATTCCTGGAAAAGGTTCATTAAGTGGTCAAGAAGCAAATTTCAATGGCAGATAAGAGTCTTCCTGTCTTTCATGCTCTGGACGAGAGTGTCACTTACCGACTTTCCAAAGAGAGTGGAACCGCTGAACAGGGCGTTTATAAAGGACGCCTTGAAGGGCTCCAAAAAGGCACAGAGTCGGAGGCAGGCATGATGCCTGATGGCAATGCCTGTCCCAGCAGCTCTAGCTGTGCCGTCGGTAGCATAACAGAGAAGCTGCATAGAAGTGTTGGCAACTGAAGTGAGGGTGGCCATCCACGAGGAGAAAACCTTTTTAACTTCCGCTGACATGGACCCTGGGGTAGATTCAGTGATCTTTCTGACTAGGTCTTGCTGAAGTGTAATTACTTGTGCCATGTAGTTCAGCGCACGTACCAAATACATCTGCTTCTTAAAACAGTCCATCACCCTGGCATCTCGGTCCGACAGATGGACCGTGGAGCTCACCTATGTGAGCTCCTTCTTGGTGGCTGCTGCCACCACCATGGCATCAACATGGGATTCCTTGGTCCAATAAATTCTGTCCAAGGGGGCGCTAAGAATTTTATCAGGTCATTTGGGGATAGGCTCCACTGTGTTGGGCTCCTTCCATATCCAAGATGTTATCAGATCCACCAGGGGATCAGTGGCAAGGGACACCCAGGATGTAGAGGGGCCTGCACCAAACGCCTCCAGGAAAACTGACTCATCTGGGTTGGGTTTCTGGGCAGAACACCCCCCTCGCTGACAAAGGATCTCCATGAGGTCTCCAAAGGAGACATCTTTGGGGGGGGGGTGACAGGGGGGAACCTTCCCCTTCCTGCAAATCAGTGTCCTCTGTGTGGGACTCCAGCAGGGAGTCTACGTGCCTCCTTTTGCAGTTCTGTTTTCAAGGAACCTCCTTGGGGGTGGGGGGTCTCTGGGGAGGACTCAAAAACATTAATCTGTTCCCGTGGGGGAACTCACTGGGGGTAGAGAGGCAGCAGGCTGTCCCTGAGGGGCCAAGATGGCAGAATCAGGGCCAGATACAGAGGGACCCAGGATGGACTCTGAGGGCAAAAGCATCAAGGGTCTTAATGGAACTGAGAGTACCCTCTCCACCACAGCGAAAGCAGGAGAATGTACTTCTGGACAGGTAACTGTGACCGGGTCGGTCACCCTCTGACCCCACGGGGGTGCTGGAGCCAAACCTCCAGGTGCCCAGACTCAGAGTGGACCACTCGGCTCCGAAAAACTTGAAGCAGACACCACCACGTCTGATATGGTGCTGAGGCCACTGCTCTGAGAGCTGGTCAAGCCGCTCAGAGTAATGGCCGGCGTTGAGGTAAAGAGTACCATCGGCGCCAACCCCTTGATGCTGAGAGACCGCAGACCCAAATAATCCAAAACTGGGGGGCTGGATCAGAGAAGGAGTGATCAGGACAAAGGCAGATCGCATGCCCCCAGAACCACAGAGGGAGGGGGCAGGCAAAAATCCCATCTGAATCTGTGTGCGCGAATAAATCTCCGCATCATCCTGTTAACCTTGGCTTATGGGAGGCTGCAGATGGACCTGGAAGAAGCCACAGACACTAGCCTAGAGAGGCAGTGGAGGGGAAGCTGACAGCAGAGAGCGGACCTGAGACACCTCCGGCTCTGGGGAAAAACAAGGGAAACACAGCCGAGGGGAACCTGAGCCAGCAGTTGGGTGGGATTTCGCCAAGGAGTCTGCCGAGGTAGACTGGTAGGGAGACCACTTCCTCGGTCTGTCTCGGTCCTTGCGTTTACATTTCTCCCTGTCCCCGGTCCTCTTAGCGGGAGGTTGAGTCCTACAGGCAGAGGCAGAGGAATCAGAAGAGGTGGCTGAAGCAGCTGGGATGAAGAAGGCCCTTAAGAATGAGTTTATTCCTCCTGTCAATCAACACACTGGGATTGAACCCCACACAGATCGAACAGGAGGAATCGAGGGGAGGCACCCATAGACAAACCACACAGTGTATGTGGCCATCCACTGGAGAAAGCTTATGGACACACACTGCACTTTCTGAAACCCGGTTTGACTGTCTCCGCTATGTGGATGTAGAGACAGACCCAAACACACACTAGGTAGGATAAGAAGGGAAGGAAAAGCGTGAAAGTTTTATAAACAGATAACAGACGCATGCCTGAGCGCCAAGTCAGAAAAATAGAAAAGTGAAAGGGGGAAAACAGAAAGTGGGAAGATAAACAGCCAAGAATAAGCCACAAACATCCAAAAAGTCGCTTAGAGCCCTGACCACGATGTGAACACTAGAGCAGTAAACGAGATCTGAAGGGAGGAGGGAGATGGGGGCATTATGGTAGGGGAGGAGCTTGGATCAGATGCTGGAAAATGTGGCAGAGTCGGATCCGTCCCAGATCAGAGTACCCACAGGTTGAAGAGCAAATGAAGACAACAACTCCAGATAAACAGGTTTAACATTAGCATGAAATTTCTGAATGGTATGAAGCCAAACTCAAATGTCTTTTTCTTTTATTTTTTAACTTCAGCCTTTAATGATTTGCAACTAATTTGCCAGAAAACCACAATAAAACTACAATTTTAGGAAAAACAGACCAAACATATGAGGCAAACATTTGGACATTCGGCAAAAATCTGTACATCTGAGAGGAATGGCAAGAGGATAGGCAGTGCACTGAAACCGGAATGCCAAAAGGCAAGTAGGCGACAGCAGCACTTACAGCGGCAAACCGTGGAGCAGAGAAATTTGTACAACTATGAAGCACGAAACTACTGAGTCTCTCGCAGTTATCAACAGGAGCAAAAAACTCAGTGGAAGTTCTGGTTCCCACCATACCTCTTTAAATTCCAGCACAAGACGATCACAGAAAAGGAAAACGGAGACAGAAAAAGAGGAAAAGTTTTTAAATATAGCTGCTACAAAAAAACAACACGACATACTAGTAGAAAGGAGAACTAGCAAAAACAAGGGAGGATTATTAATAAATGGCTATAGATTTTAATGAGAAATTAAAGAAATATTAACAAGTAAAAGCCCTTGCAGCTTGAGACTTTGGAAACCTGTCTTACCTGGACAGCGGCAAATGAGATTTGAGGAGACAGGGACAGTGTAGTGCATTATGGGAAGAGGGAAGAGCTCGAGATTGGGATCTGAAGTCTAGAAATTGCAGCTGAGCCATATCCAAGGATCGGATCTGTGACCTACAGGTGAGGAAGAATGAAAAGATCACATTGTGCCTTACAAGTCACAGATTGCCAGCCTAACACCTCAGATAAACAGTGTAACCTGGAGTCTGAGCAAAAGCAAGGTTTTCAAGGGCAAATTAATAAAATACTACTTCATATGATTGGTTTCTTATTACAAATTAGTTGTCTTTCCCTTTAATCAAACTCAGTGCGCCACAAAAACTTTTATCTTACTTTTATTTTCTGTGTCAGTATCTGATTTTGCATTTTTTCTAAAACTGCATTTTCTATAAAACTGAATGTTTCTTGTTTTTTTTTTTTTTTTTTTTTAAACACTGTATTACAGCATTTGTGCACTGAATATAATCAGTGAGTTGGGGAAGGAAGATTAACAAAGACTAATTTTAGCTACAGTACTAAAAATTGAATACAACACAAACCATTATCAGTCTGAGTTATACCTATTCTCAGAGGTCCAATTTGTCATACTTTAACACTGAACTACAGTTGTCACTTTGCAAAGAACAATTAACTCAGCTACATTACCAAGCCTATTATTCAAACATTCCATAAAATGCTGCACTGGAGATGGCCACTAATGAAAATCAAAGGAACCAAAGTTAAAAACGTGGATTTATGTAGACGATCAAAAATAGGCAGTCACATTATGGTTGTAAGCTGACAAGAGAAAACCACAGTAAATGATCATTTCATCATATGCATTTCTTGCTGTCCCTCTAAAATAACATCAGAAAGGCAGAGATATTGACTGTAAAACAAATTCATGCTACCTTTGGCAGCCCCCTTTCAGACAATTATGGGGTACAACAAATTAGAAAATAGCCAGAATTATACCGCAGTACAAGGACAAAATGATTGACTTCAACAATTGGCTAAGCTTCTGGTGTCATTCTAAGGGGATCCAGTATCTGTCTGCTTGGGATGACATGGTCGACAGACCATGATGCTTTGCCACAGATGGCCTGTACCTGTCGCCCATGGGATTCTTGATACTGGCTAAGGCTCTTGCTGCCCCTATAGTGCCTTTTTTAAGCAAGGTTCAAACGACAAATTCACCAACGTAGCAGGAACAGGCAAGCAATAACTGAGGGTAATGCTACTCAATGCTAGAAGTCTAAATCTCAAAATGCACTCACTCAAGGCACTCCTTAAAATGGAGAACTTCGATATCTGTGCAGTGACTGAGACCTGGTTCAAGGTTCCAGAGAGCACCCCTGCACTACCAGGCTATAACTCATACCACACTTTTCGGCCATGTAACCTGGACCGAAACACCAAAGGCGGAGATGTGTCCATATCCATTAAGGATAGCCACACCTCCAGGCTAGTTGCTCAGCATAATGCATCTGAGGTTATCCAAGTGCAACAAAACTGCAATCCAAATTGTAGCTTGCTACAGATCCCACACCATGCCCCAGGATTCCCACTCCTCTCTTCTTGATATACTGGAAATATTAGGGTTCAACCAAACACCCTAATAATGGGGGACTTCAACTACCCCACCATTAACTGGGAAAACTACTCGTGTACCAACTCCTTAGCTCAATGCTTTCTGGAATTCATCAACTCCAATGCCCTGGATCAACCTATCCACACCCCCCACTAGGGGCAACAATATCCTAGACCTAGTCATTACCAACATGAGTGACCAGTGCTCCACACCTGAAGTCAACTCCTTGTTGGTCCAATCCGACCATAAGCTAATCACCCTTAATATAAACATCCCGCCCCCATTAAGGAAACTACGGTAAAAAATTTCTCCAAAGCCAACTTCATGCTTCTTAAGACAGATGTGGTGAACTTCATGACACCCATGCAGATGGACAATACAGTTAAGACTGCTGAATCCTACACAAATGCACTCTATAAGCAATTGCACGAGTGCATGGCTCGTGCTATCCCAAACAGAACCAAGATGCTATCCTCCAAAAAAAGGAAGCCAATCTGGTGGTCCTCTGCCATAAACAAACTGTATAACAAAAGGAAGAAACTGTTGCAAGAGAGTGTAAAATCCCATGACTGGAGGAGCTCCCTGGTCAGCCTCAGTAAGAAGATGAGATCCCTTATAAGATCCTCTAAAGCTAGGTACGAAAACAAAATTGCCACTAATTCTAAGGGCAATCACAAAGCATTCTATAGCTATGTCAAGAATCTCGATGGCAACACCCAGATCTGCTCTGAGTTACAGCACAACGGCACGAAAATTACAGAACCAACTGATATTGCCAACATCCTGGCAGATAGGTTCAGTGCTAACTTTACCCCCCCCCCCCCCAAAGGGCCCATAGCTATACAGGAAAAATGCAGTGTGTCCATGTAATCACAACTACGCAGGTAAAAGCTGCACTCTCTAAAGCCAAAAACACAGCATCCATGGGACCGGACAACATCCAAGGCTGCGTTTTACATGAACTTCAGAACGAACTGGCTCCCCACTTAAGCACCATGTTCAATAATAGCCTCGCATCGGGCTTTGTGCCCACTGAATGGCGCACAGCAACAGTTATCCCACTCCACAGAGGGGGAGCCACCACTGATCCCGGGAACTATCGACCTATTAGCCTGACGAGCCTGGTCTGCAAGGCCATGGAACGTATCATCATGGAACTCATTAACAAAGACATTGGTAACCTCCAAACTTTGGATCTCACCCAGTTCGGGTTTGTAAAAGGCAGATCATGCCTCCTAAACCTGACTGACTTCTTTGAGGCAGTCACCAAAGTCGTAGATGAGGGTAAGGTGGTTCACACAGCCTATTTTGACCTCGCCAAGGCTTTCGACACCATCCCCCATTTTGGAATTATAGCTAAACTCACTAAACTAGGTATAAATCCCTACGTCACAAGATGGGTTGCCAACTGGCTCACTGACAGAACCCACACTGTAAAAGTTGCAGACTCCAAATCTGACCTCAAAGCAGTGACAAGTGGGGTACCACAGGGTTCCGTCCTGGGACCTCTCCTGATTGGTATCTACTTCTCTGAAGTACAGATTAACACAGAAGGCCTCTGGCTAATGACGTTTGCAGATGGACTGCAAACTAGGAGCCATAGTCAAGTCTCCAAATGATGTGGACATCCTACAGAAGGGCCTCGCTGAGACAGATGCCTGGTGTCAGAGCCATGGCCTCAAGGTCAATGCCAATAAGTGCAGTGTCATCCCCTTTAGTAAAAACTCTGTACCCATGAACTACCACACAGGCAGCAATTTACTTAACACTGAAAGTGTGATAAGAGACCTTGGGACCCAGGTGGACAGTAGTCTCTCCTTTGATATTCACATCACCACAGTAGTCAGGAAGTCCTTCTATGTGGCACATCTCATCAAAAAAGGGTTCTCATCCAGGAAAAAAGAGGTCATTGTTCCTCTCTACTCGACACTCATAAGACCCATTATAGAGTACAACTCCCCTTTTGGAATGTACCTCACAAGACATCTGCAGCAGCTGGAAAGGCCACAGAAGTACCTCACAAAGAGGATTACTGGCCTCAAACAAATGCCCTACACTGACCGTCTCAAAAAACCTCCAGCTTTACTCTGTAGCACATCGCCTACTCCGAGGTGATCTCTGCCTAACCTATAAAGCTATGTCAAACCCAGAGCTGTTGGACATGCTACACCTAAAGAAATCCCAATCCCTCCGAGCTACATGCTCTAGGGACCTAAACATTGTCACCACAATAAACAGGACATGCTAGAGGGATATATTCCTGTCCCAGAGACTTCCCATACTCTGGAACAGGCTACCCATCTATGTCAGGCAAAGTTCTTCATTAGCACTCTTCAAGAAAAATTTTGATGAGTGGATGGGAAACAGGAAATACACCCCGGGAATCACTTCTGTGTCTCTGCTTGACAGTGGCACAGGAAAATAACATTCTTGGGTGGCATAAGCCAGGGAACTTTGTTGGCTAGGCTTACGTAGGCCCTTGGGTTGATAGCCTAATACCTACCTATGAACCGCTTTGATACAGAGATGACAGTGCTGCAGAAAAGTTCAAGATATACTGGAAACCTTTTTACAGTTTTTGTTGCAGTTCTCCTTTAAAAAAGCTGTTGGGCAAACAAAAGGCAGCAGACACTGCAGCAATCTCTGGAAGAGATAGTAAGACACCAACCTGAACATGCCTTCTGACTGCTCATTGTTAAGAGCATATTCTTAAAATTGTATTATTCACTCATTTACCTTGCAACTGAGCAGTGCAAGGTCAGCTGTTTGTCAGGCACTAGAAAGTACAGTTTTGTACCTACCATAAATGTAGATGTCTGATAGGTATGCATCTGCAGTCATAACATATGGGTTTGTCCTGCCTCAGGCAGCCCTTCGGTCGGCCGGATTCCAAAGTCTGGGTCTGGCCTCGGCTGATGTCGCATCTTCCCCGACGTCAGAGCTGCTGGGGTATAAAGGCATCAGCCGACGCCATTTTCCTCAGTGTTTCTTGCCCCAGATGCCAGGTGCCCTCTAGGAAGGCTAAATTTGGATAAAAGTTGAAAATTCCAAAGAGAATAAAACAATATATATATATATATATATATATATATATATATATATATATATATATATATATATATACATACATAAATATATATACATACAAACAAATACACCATAATAGATTCCCCCAGCTAGCTGAAAGAGGGGTAAGCACCCTAGGAATACCACAGAGGGGAAGGCGGGTGGGTAATCCTGACTGCAGATGCATACCTATCGGACATCTACATTTATGGTAGGTACAAAACTGTACTATGTCCTTCAAGGATGCATCTGCAGTCATAACATATGGGTAAGAATACCATAGCCAAACTGGGGGAGGAGGTACTAAGGTAATAATGGTGTAGTTATGATCCCCTGTAAAACTGCAGTTGCAAAACCTGCTCGGGATCTGGAGTATAAAGGTAGATTGTAATGCTTGGCAAATGTATGCACGGAGATCCAAGTAGCAGCTTCTAAAATGTCCTTGGTAGCCACCCCTCGTAGGAAAGCTGTAGTGGTGGCTGTGGCTCTTGTGGAGTGAGGCCTGATATTTTCAGGAGCTGTCTTTCCATGAAAAGAGTAGCGGAAACGAATGCAATTTCCTATCCATTTAGAGATTGTCTGTTTGGAAATTGCTTTTCCTTGCACTCCAGTTGCATATGCTACCAGAAGTTGGTCAGTTTTTCTGCTGGTTTTAGTTCGGTCCAGATAGTAGAGTAGTTGTCTGTGTACATCCAAGGTGTGCAGTACTTTTTCCCCCCTGTTCTGTGGGTTAGGGAAGAACGTAGGCAAATGAATAGCTTGGTTCAAGGATACCCTCGATACCACCTTTGGCATGAAAGTAGGATTGGTTCTCAGAGACACTCTATCTTGGTGAAAAATAAGGAAAGGCTGCACTGCCATCAGTGCCTGTAACTCGGATACTCTTCTTGCTGAAGTGATTGCTAGAAGGAAAGCAGTTTTCCAAGATAAGAACTGTAAGTCTGCTGATGCTGCTGGTTCAAAAGGTGGTAGTGTTAATTTTTCCAGCACAAAATTGAGATCCGATGCAGGAAGAGGGGGTTTCCTTGGAGGTTTTACATTTTTGATCCCTCTTAAAAATTGTCTGAGGAGAGGGTGAGAGAAGATAGGAGGATCCATGTTGTATTCTGCTGAAATTGCTGAAGCATGAATCTTAATGGAGGAATAGGACAGGCCATTGTGGAACAGTTCTGTTAAGTATTCTAGGATGTGTGCTAGGTTTGCCAGTGTGACATTTGTACCCTTTGAAATGCTCCAAATGAGGAATCTCTTCCATTTAGCTGAGTATGTCTTTCTTGTGGAGGGTCTACGAGCCTCCAGGATTATGTCCTTGACCCTCTGAGATAAGACAGTTTGGTTTTGTTTTAGGCAATTTTCCAGGCAGTCAGCTGCAGTGTTTTCAAGTTTGGATGCAGGGTCTTGAAGTTGTTCTGCGTTAGAAGTAGAGGCCATAGGGGTAGAGGCCATGAGTTCGTCCGAGACATGCTTCTCAGTAGCGGATACCAGTGCTGCCTTGGCCAGTCTGCAGATATCAGTATCACCTTTGGCTGTTCCTCTCTGATCTTCAGTAGTACTCTGTACATCAATGGGAGTGGTGGAAAAGCATACACTGTTAGGGCATTCCAGTTGAAAGAGAGGGAGTCCACCTTCCAGGCTTGTGGGTGGTATACTCTTGAGCAGAATTACCTTAGTTGGTTGTTGAGTGGGGAGGCGAACAGGTCTATCTTTGGCATTCCCCATTTGTTTGTTATGATTTTGAAGATGTCTGGATGTAGCATCCATTCATGAGCATCCGTGGTAGTTCTGCTTAAGCTGTCTGCTAGTGAATTCTCTTTTCCTGGTACGAATTTGGCCTGCAGTTGGATGTTGAGATTCAGGGCTAGGTTCCACAGATCCATTGCCATCCGGCATAGAGGGTAGGAATGCGTGCCTCCCTGTTTGTTTATGTACCACATGACTGTGGTATTGCCTGTCCTTATCAGCAGATGACCTTGCTGGAGGAATGATTTGAATGCCTCGATTGCATGCTTCACTGCCAGCATCTCCTTTAGGTTTATGTGCAAATTCAGCTGGTCTTGAGTCCATAGGCCTTGGATGCACTTGTCTTCCATGTGTGCTCCCCATCCTAGGTCTGAGGCGTCCGTGGTGATGGTCTGCCTTGGTTGTGGTTTGTTGAAAGGCAACCCTCTGTTGGACTGGCAGGCCTGAGCCCACCACAGGAATTCCTTTTTCAGGCATGGGATGATTGGAATCATGGTTTCTAGACTGTGCCTGTGTTGAGACCATACATTCCTTAGGTACCATTGTAATTTCCTCATATGCAGCCTGGCATGTGGGATCAAGATTATGCAAGATGCCATGTAACCCAGGGCCTGCAGGACTTTCCTTGCAGTGAGCTGAGTTTGTCTTGTCAAAGCCATTAAGTAGACTGGGAGTTGCTTTTGTTTTTCTTCTGTGAGAAAAGCCATCTGAGTTATTGTGTCCAGATCCGCACCCAAAAAGGTTATCCTTTGGGATGGCACTAGTCTTGACTTCTGGATGTTGACTGTGTATCCCAAGGCCTGTAACAGGTGTATGACATAGGCCAAATCCTTTATAAGTCTTGTCCTGTTCTCCGCTTGTATTAGGCAGTCGTCCAGGTATGGGTAGATTTGAATTCCCTGGAGCCTGCAATGTGCAATTACTGATGCCAGGCATTTCGTGAATACTCTGGGCAGTAGATAAGCCAAAGGGCAATGCTGAGAATTGATAATGCTCTGATCCTGCAAGAAATCTGAGGTGTCTTCTGCAATCTGGTCGTATAGGGACGTGCAGGTATGCCTCCTTGAGATCTAGAATCACCAGCCAAGACTCCTTGCCCAACATGGGAAGAAGTTGCTGTAGGGTCAGCATTTTGAATTTTGGCACAATGAGAAATGTGTTTAGTGCGGACAAGTCGAGAATAGGCCTCCATTGGGTTTCTTTTCTTGGTACAAGGAATAGTCTGGAGTAAAACCCTTGGCCTTGTTCCATAGATGGTACCCTTTCTATTGCTTTCATCTGAAGTAAATTGTTGATTTGTCTTAAAGCCTCTGGCTTCTGGTTTGGTGGAAGGTTTGGCATTCCGCTCCTTCTTGGTAAAGTGTGGAAATGAAACCTGTATCCTTTGTCTATTGTTTGCAATGTCCATTTGTCTTTTGTAATGCAGTGCCAGTTTTCTGAGAATAAAGTCAATTTTCCGCCCAAGGGTGCTTCCAGTTGTTCCCTTGTAGGCGGAATCAGAGTCAAGTCATTGTGTTTGTCCTGTGGAAGTGGTTGTAGTTGCAGCTGTGGCAGTACTCCTCTGGTTGGCAGGTTGCCACTGGCGACCCCGGTAGGCACCCTTTGATTAACCTCTGCCTCTTGGGCGTCTATTCCTACCCCTCTGTGCTTTGGAGGTGTCTGGAAAGGACCAATTCTTTGAAGGCCAGTTTCTGCTGAACCTCGGAGGTTGGACCTGCAGAAAATCCTTAACTGTTTGCACAGATTTTGCTTTTTCTTCCACTTTCTTTAGAATCTCATGTGCAGGGGAGCCAAATAAACTTTGTTTCTCCATTGGAGCATCTAGGAGTTTTGCCTTGACATGGTCCGGCAAGGATTGCTCTTTTAGCCATGCATGTCTACGAATTACTGCCCCAGTCATAGCTGATCTAAATGAAGCTTCCAGTGCATCATAGCCACATTTTAAGAAATGGTTACTGACCTGCTGAGAGTTGTGTACCAAATCCTGAAGGGCCTTACGGTCTAAAGGTTCAGGAGAAGAAAGCTTTTTATTCAGCTGATCTAACAAATATTCCTGGTACTGTATCATATGGAATTGACCATTTAAAGCCCTGGCAGAAAGAGTAGCAGATGTATAAACCTTTTTTCCCCATCTCTCTAATACTCTTGACTCCCTTTCAGAGGGTAGTGGGTTTTTGGCAGTGGCAGCTGCAACACCTTTCGGGCCCTGAGAAATAGTTTCTGGGTCTGCAGCATGTGCTTTATACAAGTGGAAGTGGGAATCCGGAACCCTGTAGTATCTGTCAGGTTTGGCAGGGGCCGGGGGAAGTGAATCAGGGGCAGAGCTGACATCATTATATGCATCATCAACTACAGTTAGCACAGGTGGTATGGCTAAAGGCCTATGCTGTGGCAAGTGTAAGAAAGTCCTTAGTCTTTTTCTAGGATCAGAGAAATCCTGACCCTGCCATTGAAAGTGTTCCCTCATAGAGTGTAAAGTTTCCCCAAAGGAAAATTCCTCTGGAGGGGAAGCAGAAGGGATAGAGTCTTCTGCATCTGAATCCTCATAAGGTGAGTATGGTCCTTCCTGATGGTCTGACAAATCAGATCCATCCGAGGAGTAGTCAGAGGAGAGAGGTTCAGGTGGTTCAGTCCTGGGCCTTTTGTCAGGAGGAGGTTGGGAAGCCCTGTCTGGGTGAGGTTGGGAACCCCTAATCAGAGATACAAGGTCCTCAGCAAGACTGAGAATCTGGGAACTAGAGGAAGGTCTCTGAGAAGTTGATTTTGCAGGTAAAGCTTTTGTAATTTTAGCTGCTTTAGCCCTGGAGAAAGCCTTAATAGACATAGAAGCAGGGGGCCTAGCTGCCCCACGTGCAGGAGTGGAAATGTCCAAAGGAATGGTGTCGGACAATTCTTGTGTGCTTGCTTCTTTGGTAGGGATTTCTGTAGCCGACTCGGCCGGGGCCTCACTGGCCTCGGTTGTCGGAGGTATGATTTCGGCAGAAGGTAGAACCGAGGCCTCGGTTTCAGCCAAAACCGAGACACTCGCGGTAGGCCTAACCGTGGTTTCAGCCGAAACCGTGGGCCACGAGTGTCGGTCCTTTTCCTTGCGTTTTTTGGCTAAATGTGTAGTCGGAGTCTCCGACGGCATTTTATATGCAAAAGCGGATCCAAAAAACTCTTCTGCAAACTCCGACCGATGTCTAAGAGTCCGTTGGTTGAAGGAGGCACAGGCTAAACAAGCTGATACGTCGTGGTCTGGGCCTAAGCAAGGAAGGCAGTAGGAATGGAAATCCTTATGAGGTATTTGTTTCCCACAAGTTAAACAATTATTTACTTTGTCTGACATCGGCTGAGGCAAGAAAGAGTCCCCAACGGGGTACTTAGCTTTTTAGAAGTCTTCGGTAGCTGAATCTCTGGATCTGACCGACCGGCACTTGCAAACAGCTTCTGCTTCGGGCACCGCGCGGCAAGAAAGACTGAGGAAAATGGTGTCGGCTGATGCCTTTATACCCCAGCAGCTCTGACGTCGGGGAAGATGCGACATCAGCCGAGGCCAGACCCAGACTTTGGAATCCGGCCGACCGAAGGGCTGCCTGAGGCTGGACAACCCATATGTTATGACTGCAGATGCATCCTTGAAGGACATTCCACCACATTACGCACGCACTTAAGTCTCTCCACAACAGGTACAAATATGATTCTGTCATTGTTCATATTGGAGTGAATGACTTGAGACGTACCTCCCTGGACTATATGAAGAGAGACATGATTGAGCTCTCAGAATATGTGCGGCAGGTGTGACCCTAGCCCTGTGCAGCATCCTACCTTCACCAAGAATGATACCACAATGCCAACAAAAAATGATTGACTTCAACAAATTGGCTTAGTTTCTGGTGTCTTTCTAAGGGGATCCAGTATCTGTCTGTCTGGGATGACATGGTTGACAGGCCTCGCTGCTTTGCCAGAGATGGCCTCCACCTGTCACCCCTGGGGTTCTGGATCTTGTCCAAGGCTATTGCTTCCCTACTGTGTCTTTTTTAGGCAATGTCTCAAAGACAAGTCTTCCAACATGAAAGATCTGTCAAAAAGCAAATTGAAGGTCATGCTGCTCAATGCTAGGAGCCTTAATCTGAAAATGCATTCACTGGAGGCTCTCCTCACACTAGAAGATGCTGATGTCTGTGCAGTCAAGGAAACTTGGTTCAGGGATGTGGACAGCACCCGTGCCTTACCAGGCTATATCTCATTCCACACTTTGACCCCAAAATGAGGTTGGAAAGACTAAGGGTGGTGGAGTCTCCATCTTCATTAAAGACGGGCACATCTCCAGACTGGTTTACCAGCACGATGCACTGGAATTACTCCAGGTGCAACTGACAGTTGGCAAGACACCCATCCAAGTTATAGCCAGCTATAGACCCCCCTCCATGCTTCAGGGCACCTACTCCTCCTGCCTGGACCTACCTGACTCCATTAAGGTACTCCCTAACACCCTGATCCTGGGTGACTTCAACTACCCCACCATAGACTGGGTGAACTATTCCTGCATAATGCACTCACCCAACGATTCCTTGACTTCATCAACTCTAACGCATTAGACCAGCTGGTCTCATCCCCCACAAGGGGTGATAACATACTGGACTTGGTTCTCACCAACATGGGTGACCACTGCACCACTCCCATAGTATGTTATTCCCTGGTGAGATCAAATCAACAGTCTGGCTCAGTCAAAGTTTCTATCCCACCAAACCCCTCCCCAAACATAACTAGGCTAAAAACTTCTCAAAAGCTACCTACACCCTCCTAAAGGAGGGTATCTGCAGCTTCACACCACCACCCCCCTCAGAGGATGCAGACAACTATGTTGAACAGTACAGCAGTGCAGTATACAAGCATCTGTACAACTGCATGGAGTCGGCCATAACCAACAGAACTAAAACCTGCTCCTCAAGGAAACACAAACCTGTCTGGAGGACATCCTCTATCAACAGGCCTTACAACAAAAGGAAGAAATTGTTGTCCAAGGGTAAAAAGGAACAAATTCCAAATCGGAAAATCTCCCTCCTCTGCCTCAATAAGCAAATTAGATCATTAGTGAAAAACTTCAAAGCCAATTATGAGTTGAAACTAGCCTACGAAAAGTACAGTTTTGCACCTACCATAAATGTAGATGTCCGATAGGAATGCAACTGCAGTCCTGACATATGGGTTGTCCTGCCTCAGGCAGCCCTTCGGTTGGCCGGATTCCAAAGTCTGGGTCCGGCGTCGGCTGATGTCGCCCTTTCGCTGACGTCAGAGCGCCTGGGGTATAAAAGCGTCAGCCGACGCCATCTTCTTCAGTGTTTCTGGCCCCAGATGCCAGGTGCCCTCTAAGGAAGGCTAAATTTTGAAAATAGAGAAAAAATTCCAGACAAGTACAACAACATAAAAACAAATACACCATAAAAGATTACCCCAGGTAGCTAAAATGAGGGGTAGAAACCCAAAAGAATACCACAGAGGGGTAGGTGGGAGGGAAAACCTGACTGAAGTTGCATACCTATCGGACATCTACATTTATGGTAGGCACAAAACTGTACTATGTCCTTCAAGGATGCAACTGCAGTCCTGACATATGGGTTGAATACCATAGCCAACCTGGGGGTGGTAGGCACTAAGACAAATATGGTGTAGCTAAAATGCCCTGCAGGACTGCAGAAGCAAACCCTGCTCTGGATCTGGAATATAAAGGCAGGTTGTAATGTTTGGAAAATGTATGCACGGAGCTCCATGTAGCAGCTTCTAAAATGTCCTTTGTTGCCACTCCTCTTAAAAAGGCTGTGGAGGTGGCTGTAGCTCTGGTGGAATGTGGCCTGATGTCAGATGGCACAGTTTTTCCATGAAAAGAGTAGCAGAATCTAATGCAATTTCCAATCCATTTAGAAATTGTCTGTTTGGAAATTGCTTTTCCCTGCAATCCAGCAGCGCAAGCTACAAAAAGTTGGTCAGATTTTCTGAAAGACTTTGCTCTGTCCAAGTAGTAGCGCAACTGTCTGTGTATGTCCAAGGTGTGCAGGAGTCTCTCTCCTTTATTCTGAGGATTGGGAAAGAAGGTAGGCAGGTGAATAGCTTGATTCAGGGACACCCCAGATACCACCTTTGGCATGAATGACTGATTAGTTCTCAAAGAAACTCTGTCCTGATGAAAAAGAAGAAATGGTTGTATTGCCATAAGGGCCTGTAGCTCAGAGACTCTTCTTGCTGAGGTTACTGCTAGAAGGAAAGCTGTCTTCCAAGACAGAAATTGCAACTCTGAAGATGCTGCTGGTTCAAAGGGAGGAAGAGTTAATTTTCCAGCATGAAGTTGAGGTCCCATGCAGGCACTGGTGGTTTCCTTGGAGGGTTGATGTTCTTTATACCTCTTAGAAACTGTCTTAGCAATGGGTGAGAAAATACAGGCGGATCAGTGTTATATTTGGCAGATATTGCTGAAGCATGTATTTTTATGGAAGAATATGAAAGGCCATTGTGGAGCATTTCAGCCAAATATTCTAGGATGTGTGGAATGCTCATCACTGATGGGTCTTGACCCTTTTTGCTGTTCCAGATAAGAAATCTCTTCCATTTTGCTGAGTATGTTTTTCTAGTGGAAGGTCTGCGCGCCTCCAGGATGATATCTTTTACCCTTTTGGAAAGTGTATCCTGAGGAATAGTCATGGAATCTTCCAAGCTGACAGCTTCAATGTTTTCAAGCTGGGGTGTAGTGTCCTGTAATTGTGCTGTGTCAGAAGAAGTGGCCATTGAGGAAGGAGCCACGGATTGGTGTGTGTCAAGCTCCGTAGCAGTGGGTACCAGTGTTGTCTTGGCCAGTCTGGAGCTATCAGTATGACTTTTGGTTGCTCTGTCTTTATCTTTAGTAACACCTTGGTCATCAAAGGAAGAGGTGGGAAGGCATATAGTGCTAGAGAGTTCCAACTGAAGGAGAGAGCGTCCACCTTCCATGCTTGAGGATGGTATGTCCTTGTGCAAAACTTTTTCAGATGGTGATTGAGGTGGGAGGCAAAAAGATCTATATCCATCCTTCCCCATGCTTGAGTTATTTGTAAGAAAATGTCTGGATGCAACATCCATTCGTGTGGATCCATGATGTTTCTGCTTAGGCTGTCCGCCAGAACATTGTCCTTCCCTGGTACAAACTGGGATTGTAGCTCTATTTTCAATTGTAGGGAAATATCCCAGAAATTCATTGCCAGTCTGCAAAGAGGGTAGGAATGGGTACCTCCTTGCTTGTTTATGTACCACATAACTGTGGTATTGTCTGTCTTTATTAGTAGATGGCCCTGATGCATGAACTTTTCGAAGGCCTTGATTGCATGTATCACTGCCAGCATTTCTTTTTGGTTGATGTGCAGGTGCTTTTCTTTTTATGTCCATTGTCCTTGAATGCATCTGCCCTCCATGTGCGCCCCCCATCCATTGTCTGAGGCGTCTGTTGTTATGGTTTGACTTGTATGAGGCTTGCTGAAAGGCAGACCTTTGTTTATCTGGCTTGCTTGAGCCCACCACAGAAATTCCTTTTGAAGGCATGGAATGAGTGGGATCAATGCTTCCAGGCTGTGGCTGTGTTGAGACCATAGACTTTTTAGATACCATTGTAGTTTCCTCATATGCAGCCTTGCGTGTGGAATCAGAGGAATGCAAGATGCCATGAAACCCAGGGCCTGCAGGATTTTCCTTGCAGTCATCTGGGTGTGTGTTGCCAATTTTCTGAAGTATTCTGGTAATTGTTTTTGTTTTTCTTTTGTCGGAAACGCCATCTGGGTGTTTGTGTCCAGTGTGGCACCCAGGAAAGGTATTTGCTGGGATGGTACGAGACTTGATTTCTGAATATTGACTGTGTATCCCAAGGCCTGCAGTAGGTGAATGACATAGTCCAAGTTTTTTAACAAGGCTTGTTGGCTGTCCGCTTGTATAAGGCAGTCGTCCACGTAAGGGTATATTTGTATCCCCTGAAGTCTGCAATGTGCAATTACTGATGCCAGGCATTTCGTGAACACTCTGGGTGCAGTAGATAAGTCAAAGGGCAATGCTGAGAATTGATAATGCTCTGAGCCTGCAAGAAATCTGAGGTATCTTCTGCAACTTTGTCTGATTGGGACATGCAGGTATGCCTCCTTGAGGTCCAGAGTTACCAGCCAAGACCCCTTGCTCAGCATGGGAAGGAGTTGCTGTAAAGTCAGCATTTTGAATTTTGGCACAATAAGGTAAGTATTCAGTGTGGACAAGTCCAGAATGGGTCTCCATTGGTTTTCTTTTCTTGGAACAAGGAACAGTCTTGAATAAAATCCTTGGCCTTGTTCTGCAGAAGGAACCTTTTCTATTGCTCTTATTTGAAGTAGGTTTGTTATTTGTTTGAGTGCCTCTGCCCTTTGATTTGGTGGCAGGTTTGGCCTGCCATGTCTTGTTGGTAGTGTATGAAAATGGAATCTGTATCCTTTGTCTATTATGTCCAGTATCCATTTGTCCTTTGTAATATTGTGCCAATTTTGTGAGAATGAAGATAATTTTCCGCCCAAAGCTGCTTCTAATTGAGCCCTGGATGGCGGAGTCAAAGTCAAGTCATTGAGATTGTCCCTGCGGAGCAGTGGAAGGTCCTGCCCCACCTCTCTGGTTCGAGGCTGCCATTGGCGTCCTCTGTAGGAGCCTCGAGTTTGCCCTCTACCTCTGCCACGCCTGTTTTGCCTCTTTGAAATTTGTCTGTGTCTGGAAAGGACCAATGCTTAGAAGGCCAATTCCTGCTGAATCTTGGAGGCTGTACCTGGAGGAAATCTTTGACTGTTTGCACTGATTTTGCCTTTTCCTCTATTTTCTTTAAAACCTCTTGTGCAGTAGCACCAAATAGCTTATGTTTCTCTAGTGGTGCGTCCAAAAGCTTAATTTTCACATGGTCTGGCAATGTTTGTTCCTTTAACCAAGCATGTCTGCGTATGATCGCACCTGTCATTGCTGCTCTACATGAAGCTTCCAATGCATCATATCCACACTGAAGGAAATGGTTGCTAACCTGCTGAGTATTATGAACCAATTCCTGTAACCCCTTTCTATCTAATGGTTCAGGGAAGCCAATTTCTTTTGCAAGTCATCCAACATGTATTCCTGATACTGAATCATATGAAATTGACAATTTAATGCTCGCATAGAAAGGGTGGAAGATGTATACACTTTCTTGCCCCACCTTTCTAAAGCCCTAGAATCTCTTTCCGAAGGAAGTGGATTCTTAGCAGTAGTGGAGGAAACCCCTTTAGGCCCCTGAGAAATAGTTTCAGGGTCAGCAGTATGGCCCTTGTACAGAAATTGATGTGTGTCTGGGACCCTGTAGTACCTGTCTGGCTTGACAGGAGCAGGGGGGAGGGAGTCAGGGGAAACACTATATTCTAAGTACACATCATCTAAAACATTTAAAACTGGAAGAATAGCTAAGGGTCTATGCTGAGGTAGCTTTAAAAATTCCCTTAACCTTTTCCTAGAATCTGAGTATTCTTGGCCTTGCCATTTGAAGTGTTCCCTCATGGAATGAAGCGTTTCCCCAAAGGAAAACTCCTCAGGAGGAGAAGCAGAGGGAATGGATTCCTCCGCATCAGAATCCTCGTAGGCCAGGAAGGCCTCCTCCTGGTAGTCTGAATGTGCAGAATCACCTGAGGCCTCATCGGAGGACTGGGGATCTACCTGCTCAACCCTAGGCCTCTTGACAGAAGGCGGCTGAGAGCCTCTATCTGGATGTGGCTGAGAACCCCTAATTAAAGAAATAAGGTCCTCAGCTAAACTTAAAATTTGAGAAACAGAAGTGGATCCCAGAGAAACAGATCTTGGAGGGAGAGACTTAGCCTGTTTGGCAGTCTTAGCACGTGTGTAGGCCTTAATGGACACAGACACTGGAGGCCTGGCAGCCCCGCGTGCTGGAGTAGTCTTATCCACTGAAATGGTGTTAGAAATATCCTGGGCTACGGTCTCAGGGGGGAGAACAGAAACCGGCACCGAGCTGGCCTCCGGTACCGAAGTAACCGGTGGGGCGGTGTCGTCGGTCTGTAGCGGTTGAGAAACCAGCTCAGAAGAGACCGAGACACTCGCGGTAGGCCTAAGCGTGGTGTCGGCCGAGACCGTGGACGTCGGTCCTTATCCTTCCGTTTAGGTAAATGTGCTGTCGGAAGCTCCGACAGCATGATATAACAGAAATCTACCCCAAAATAATCATGTGCAAACTCTGTCCGACGCCTAAGAGTGCATTTATTGAAAGAAGCACAAGCTGTACAGGCCGAGACGTTGTGTTCTGGGCCTAGGCAGGGTAATCAGTAAGAGTGGAAATCCTTATGAGGTATTTGTTTCCCACAAGTTAAACAATTATTAACTTTTACAGTTTTATCTGACATCGGCTGAGGCAAAAAAAAGGTCCCCAACGGGGTACTTAGCTTTTTTGAAGACTTCAGTAGCTGAAAACACAGGAGCTGGTCGACCGGCACTTGCAAACTGCTTCTGCTTCGGGGGCCGCACGGCAAGAAAGACTGAAGAAGATGGCGTCGGCTGACGCTTTTATACCCCAGGCGCTCTGACGTCGGGGAAAGGGCGACATCAGCCGATGCCGGACCCAGACTTTGGAATCCGGCCGACCGAAGGGCTGCCTGAGGCAGGACAACCCATATGTCAGGACTGCAGTTGCATCCTTGAAGGACATCAAAGGGAAACCACAAGTCCTCCTTCAGTTACATTAGGAACCTCCATGGCAAAGCCCAAGTTTGTTTCAAATTCTTACTTAATGGTATCACTTACACTGATCCTGCCGACTTTGCCAACCTACTATCTGATAGGTTCAGTGCAAACTTCACCCCCTTATCACCCCCAAAGGCCCAGTCGACATCCCCAATACTTGTCCCACACCTCACATCTCCATAGATCAAGTGTTAAAGGCTCTATCCAAGGCAAAGAACACAGCTTCCATGGGACCTGATAATATCCCAGGCTGCATTCTGCACCATCTCCAGCAAGAACTAGCTTTGCCACTGAGCACCCTATTCAACCACAGCCTAATTTACAGGCTTCATTCCAGCAGAGTGGAGAACTGCCACTGTCATCCCTTTGCACAAAGGTGGTGCCACTACTGACCCGGGAAACTATGCCCCATTAGCTTGAGCTGTCTGATCTGTAAAGCCATGGAGTGTATTATTATAGATCTCATAAACAAGGACATAGGCAACCTCCAAACACTTAACACCAGATTTGTCAGGGGCAGATCTTGCCTACTGAACCTAGTTGACTTCTTTGAGACCGTCACCAAGGCCTTGGATGAGGGAAAGTTAGTACATACAGCTTACCGTGACCTGGCCAAGGACTTTGACACAATTCCCCACTTGGACATCATTGAAAAGCTAACACAACTTGGTGTTAATACTTATCTCGTTGGGTGGGTGGCCAACTGTCTCACAGATAGGACCCACAAGGTCAAAATAGGTGCCACCACCTCCAACAGTAGACCTGTCACAAGTGGTGTTCCCCAGGGATCTGTCCTGGGACCCCTACTATTTGGCATCTACTTCTCAGAGATCCAGGCAAAAACCAAGGGCCTGTGGCTAACCAAGTTTGAAGATAACGAAGTTGGGTGCAGTCACTGACTCCTCAAATTACATTAACATACTGCAAGAGGGTCTCACAGCTACAAATAACTGGTGCCAAAGTCATGGCCTTAAGTTAAACTAAAAAAATGTATTCTCACACCATTCGGCAAAAACACAGTCCCTATTGATAACCAAACCAATGGCAACCCCCTAAGCACACAATCCTTGGTGAGAGACCTGGGTACTCAGGTTGACAATCTCACATTCGACCATCATGTGGCGGCAGTGGTCAGAAAAGCCTTTTACTAGGTTAATCTCATAAGTAAAGGGATTGCATCCAAAAAAAGAGGTTATTACCTCTCTGTACTCCTCCCTCATTAGACCTATAATTGAGTACAACACCATATGTACCTCTTCAAACACCTGTACCAACTGGAAAGGCCACGTAAATATGTCAAAGAGAATCCATGGTCTCTAACACCTGTCTTATGCAGACAGGCTCAAATCACTATCACTCTACTCGGTATCATACAGATTGCTCAGAGGTGATCTGTGCCTCGCCTACATGGCAGTATCAGACCCTGCCCTACTAGAGATGCTCCATATTCGTAAGTCTAGCTCTTTGCGCATTACCCACTCAATAGGCCTAAATCTAATATGTGAGATCAAGAAAACCTGCTAGAGAGACAGGTTTGTCTCCTAGAGGCTGCCCCATCTCTGGAATAACTTCCCATACATATCAGAGTACCTCACTGATCCTCCAAGCGCAACCTTGATGAGCGGATGGGAAACCACAAATATGGCCCAGGGGATCCACCTTTGTCCCTCATTGACAGGGCGACAGGTGCTGACTGAGGTTACTTTTTTGGGT
Organism: Protopterus annectens; assembly: GCF_019279795.1. NCBI lineage: Eukaryota > Metazoa > Chordata > Ceratodontiformes > Protopteridae > Protopterus > Protopterus annectens. The sequence continues at coordinate 1,140,319,509 of NC_056741.1, read as the reverse complement.
ACAAACTCTTGGCTAGGCTTGTAAGGGCCTCAGGGCAATTAGCCTTGTAACCTCTTATAATCATACAATCAGTAGTAAATTTGCGGATGGCTGGTCAATGAACAAGGTATGAGCAATAACAAAAGTGAAGGTTAACAATGAACAGGATAGGGTTTACTGCCGGCATGGCTGGTTGGCAGACTGGCTCAGTACATACTGCAAAAAAATCTAATGCATGACACACCTAAGATGGCTAATGACACATGTCAATTACTTCTCCAGTGTCCCAACAGAAGAAGCCTGTTGGCTGAGCATCTTACCAAATAATTCCAGAAATGGGTAACCAGCTGCCTGCACACCACAGCAGCCACCATACTGCACACACTCATCATGTCACCATAGATGACACTTCCGTTTGTCTTCAGAAGAGTACCTACCACTGCTTTGTAGTGACTGAGGTGCATGCACCCCTGGAAGACAATGGGAAAAAGGTAAGAGACATATGAACATTTCACATGTACAGTGGAAGACAATACAACACGCAAACCTCAATGTCTGGAGAGGCACTTCTGTCCTCTGCATCAGACAACTATATTTTGCAATGTTCTTCTGCAGCTGCAAAAACAAAAGGCACTAATAAGCACATGTGGACATCACATATGACAATGGGAGAAGAAAGGTTAAAAATGCTCATAATGCATCTTTGGCTGCAACTCCTGAATCTCAAAATCCCATCCAAGTAGTAGGTTAGGCTGGCATTGCGTGTCATTATAGCAATGCCTGTAATGTTCATCTATAGGGAATAAAATCTGTGGCATAAAACAGCAGACCCAGGTTAAACCATGCATCAGCTTTTTAAAAATGGGTCATTATACTAACCCAGCAGGACAGTCAAAGTCCATGACTGGAAAAGTACCCAGCTCACCCAGACTCTGCCACAACTTGCTGTAAGGGAAAGGTTAAGTTTGTTTTTGCTTTCTTGTATTTTGTATTGCTTCATTGCCTTCTTCTGTTCTGTATATTGTAATTCAATTTCTTTACACTGTTTTACTTGTATTCTGCTTTTAACTGCATACTTATACTAAGAAAGAGACCGTTGTGTCTCCAGTCGCACTGAAATGTTTCCCCATCCTCCCATCCAGGTGGTGTTTTTTTAAACTCAACTGTCTTTCTAGTACCTGCCCTTTTAGTTAAATTTACCACTCATCTCCTTCTCTCTCCTCTTTCACTGGCTATTAAAAGCACAAAGTCATCACTTTGTGAAATCACTTCTCTGCAGCTAGTTTATATTTATTGGCCAGCCCACTGTATTCCATAGAATCAGAATACAAAGTGGCCATCCCCTTTCAATCTACATTGCTTTCTTAAAATTAGTGGTTCTTCACTCAGCTAAAACTTAAGTTACCCCCCCCCCCTTTCATAACTTCTTAGTGCACACTGCAGTTCTTAACCCATTTTTTCCAGCTTAACTTTAAAATTTGCAACATACATTCCAAGATCACCAATTACTGGACAGCCCACATTCTGCCTCTCAGCAGTCATCTTTGGATTAGTGCTTCTGTTTTGCTCATGGTGAAAGGAGGTGTAGAGGGACATTTCCTGGTGACTGCTGATCACCAGAAAGCCTAATAACTGCTTCATATGTGCTAGCTTGGAATTTGTGCTTATATGTTGCTCCTGTTGTGAGAAGGAGCAGTGTGCATTGATCCCTGGACTGTTTCTGGTTAGGCAGTGAGTGCCTGTGTTTGACCCTCCTGATTGGTCTAGTTGCTATTGAAGGCATCTATCAGGAAAAGGCTGTAACAAGCCTACAGACCCTTGCATCATCTGGGTCAAGACTGTGGATCACCAAACAGCCTGATGCCTGCTTCTCATCTTAGGATTGGTGCTACTGTTTTGCTTCAGGTCTATATTAGGTTGCCGAAATCATATTCTGGCAAACACATATTCAGCAACCAGTAATCATCGAAAATCGCTTCAGCAGTTTGCTGAATTCAATAAGGGAAATTAAATAGTTGCTCGAAGGACAATGGACAGCTACAGAACCTTTGCCCTTTTCTCCACTGTAGTGCGATCTCGGAGTTGGTATATATAGTTTGGGGGGGTAGTGTGTGGGGTAAAACCCCCCACTTGGGTGGGTTCGAGTCATGTAGTAGTTGGCCTGTTGTGCTTCAGGTAACTATTTAGTTTCACCTTAGTAAATTCAGCGAACTGCTGATGCAATTTTCACTGATCATGGGTCACTGAATAGGTGTTCTCTGGAATACCATTTTGGTGAACTAATATAGACCTTTTGCTTCTGGTTAGAGAAGAAGCAAAGGAATACTGTATCCCATTAGCATGAAGCTCTGGTGAGAACAGCATCAGTAGTAACCAGGCAATAGCCCTTCAGGCGACTCCCCTCTTTTCGCCATTCTTGACAAGCCAATTCTTTCTTTTCAGTAATTACTGCTTGATTTGTTTCTAACTTCAGAATATCTGCCTAAATACTTCATCCATAAATCAGGGTCTACTTATTAGTTTCCCCTCATCTGTTTGGCAGTGCCCTGTATAAATGCAGAGCCCTTGATATGATAGTCTTCCTGAAAAGGCACCACTGAAATTTCACCAATACCCAGTTGCACACAGGACAGCTAGTTTGCAGTGAGAAGCACTGCCCCCAGAGTTACAAACCAGATAACTCCTGAAATCACTTTATATTCCCACTCCAATTGTTTTATCAATAAAAAGGGTCTGTTACAATGGATGTGAATTTTCCTAAGGCAATGTAGAAACTGTCTCATGTTTACTGACAGCCAGTAAATTCTCAAGCAAACTGATAGGTGTGTGAGAGATGTATTAACACAATGTTGCTGGAGGCAAAGTACAAATGTCAATAAGATTGTCAGTAGTAAACATGCTGCACCCAACACACAATTCACAGCTGATAAACAGACCCACATTTGCTGAGGCACTTAAATGTAACCTTCCTAAACACCAGAGCCCTCCTAGACAAAGTACACAAACATCGTTAGCAGCTCTGAATGCACTCTTCGAAAAACAATACCCACATCAATACACAGACACACATCTCATGGAGCCTCTACTTCTAAACATAAGGCAACCAACCACACAATCCAACATTCTGGTCACTGGTGACTCCACTGTAAGACATACTGACGTCCCTCACCAAGAAAAGTAAGGAGAAAGTCACGGTCAGTTGCTTATCAGCAGCCAGGATCTGCCACATCACACAAGCACTCACATCACTGGACCACAAGTACCAGTATGACTCAATCACAGTCCACATTGGTGTAAATGACTAGAGATGTACCTTCCTAGACTATATGAAGAGAGGCATCATGGAGATCTGAGAATGTGTGCCCCAGGCCAATAAGAGCTACACATTGAACAACATTTTACCTTCTCAGAAACTGATGCTACAATACAAACAAAAGTGAATGACATGGTCAGTAGACCACTATACTTTGCCAGGGATGGTCTGCATCTCTCCCCTCTAGGCTTTTGAATATTAGCGAAAACACTGTTCTCCCCCATACTGCCTTTTGTAGGCAATGCCAAACTGAAAGTACTTTTGACACAGCAAATCAAAACTAACAAAATCAAAGGTGTTAGTGCTAGGAGTCTAAACAAAAAACTCCACTCCCTAGAACTTCTCTTCACCCTAGAGAAGGCTGATGCTTGTAAGGTCACTGAGATGCGGTTTAAAGCCGTGGAGAGCACACTGACAGTGCCAGGTTATAATGCCTTCCACACATTTAGACCCGCTACTACACAGACAGGGCCTAAAGGTGGAGGTGTCTCAATTTATATTAAAAATAAATATACTCATGGCTGGTCAAACAGGACAATGCATTAGAGCTTCTCCAAGTTCAAAATCACTAAAGACAAAATCCAATACCACTTCCTTGCAAGGTACAGGTCCCCCTCTGTGATCCAGGAAACCCATTCCATGTACTAAAACGTATTGGAAACATTCACCATTCAACCCAATATCATATTCATTAACAATTTTAATTACCCCACTATTAACTGGGAATCATATACAACACCAAACGCACGAGCACAGAGATTCCTGGATTATGTAAACTTTTACATGCTCCCTAGACCAGATTTGTCAGTACAATGACCACGGGTGCAACCATACTGGACCGGGCCCTCACTAATATGGGAGTGCGCTGCACACACCCTAGTGCAATGTCTTCTTCTTGTAAGGTCAGACCTCAAAACAGTCTCTTTTGAACTGAAAAAACCTGGAACTCCAGCTAACCCAGGAACATTAAGGAACTACTCTAAGGCAAACTTCCTACTATTAAGTAATAACCTAGCAAGATTTCAAGCCCTATACAAGAATGTTAATAGCTTCACAGGTGTAGCTATACCCACCAGGAAGCAGTACAGAACTGACTCAAAAAAACATGCCACCCTGGAGGAATCACATCAATAGGCTGTATAACAGAAGAAAATCATGTCAAAATTAGGAGGTGCAGCACTCAACAGGATAAAAGCACTGTCAAACTTAAAACAACTCACCAGACAAAGTCTACCAAAGCCAAATTTGAGGTAAATTTGGCCTCCCAGCCAAGGACAACAGCAAAGCATTTTTTAGCTATGCCCACAACCTCAAAAGCAATACAAAACAGTGTGCAGAGCTCATTGTTAATGGAGTCACCTATTCTGAGCCAGAAGACACAACAAACCTACTGGCAGACAAATTCAGCTCCAACTTTACCCCACTATCCCCCTCACCCTTCCTCAGGAAATATCATGAAATATAACTCCCCCTGCTATCACTAGGGAATAGGTCCTTAATACTCTAAGGCCCAGAGTACTGCATCAATATGTCAATATAACATCCAAGGATATCTTCGAAATAACATGAAATATGACCTGTCAGGCCATCTGGAATTGCTATTTAACTGCAGTCTCCAAACAGGCTTCATGCCTCATGAATAAAGAACAGCAACAGTCATCCTTCTGCACAGAGGAGGGTCATCTATAGACCTGGCAACTACAGACCTAGAAATCTCACTAGTCTCATATGCAAAACCATGGAAAAATTATCATGGAAATGATCAATAATGACATAGGTAATCTCCAGACATTGGACTCGACCCAATTTGACTGTCAATGGCAGGTCATGCCTACTCAACCTGGTGGACTTCTTTGAGAATGTCACCAAAGCAATGGATGAAGGCAAAATGGTTCAAACTCCCTACGTTGACCTGGCCAAGGCATATGACAATACTCAACTTGGGCATTGTTGACAAACTCAAGAAGTTAGTTACAAACCCTTATGTCACCTGGTAGACAGCCAGCTGACTCACAAGCAGAACCCAGGAAGTTAGAATTGGGGAGTCCACCTCTGCGTAGATCACAAGTGGAGTCCCTCAGGGATCAGTCCTGAGACAACTTCTTTTTGGCATTTACTTCTGAAGTCAAGGCCATTGGCTGACTAAATTTGCAGATGACTGCAAATTAGGAACTGTCATTGAATATGCCACTGACACAAATGTTACCCAGGAAAGACTGATGTAAATAACTGGTGCCAGAGCCACAGACTAAAAGTAAATACCAGGAAATGCATACCCTTCGGAATGCCATCCACCCCTAGTAATTATCATACTGACAACACACCCCTAAGAGATGACCCAGTACAGACAGTAATCTAGACTTTTATCTTCACATGTTTACAGTAGTGAAGACATCATTCTATGTTGGGCAACTTATGAACAAAGACATGGCATCTAGGTCAAAGAAAGTCACTACTTCACTGTATTCGGCATTCATCAGACCTATCATTGAGTACAATGCCCCCTTTGGTATGTGCCTAACCAAGCACAGCCAATAACTGGAACATCCAACAGAGATTCCTCACTAAATGAATATAGGGCATAAGTAACGGGTCATATGTAGACCGCCTCAAGACCCTATCCCTGTATTCTGTTTCCTACAGGGTGTTGAGGGGAGATCTATGCCTAGCATACAAAGCATTGTCAGAACTCAATCTGCTGGACCTCCTGCATACCCGCAAAACATATACCACTAACATTAGCTGTTCTAAAAACTTAAACTTTGCCTGTGATGTAAATAAGACCCACTGAACAGACAGGTATGTATCCCAAAGACTACCCCATGAAGCAGAGTTGCTCCATAACCCAATTCAAGTGCAACTTGGACACCTGGATGGGAAACAGGAAAGTCATCCCTGGTTTGGCACTCATGTCTCTAACGGACACAGGCAGCCTGTAAAATGGTTCATCTTCCAAGTCCCTACTTATAAATGTTTCATCGCTCAATCCCCTGCTTACACTTATCAAGGGTACCAGAACTTGTCAGAGATTTGGTACACATGGCTAGGCTGAAAAAAACCTTTGTGGTCATTAGCCTACTAAACACCTATGAGCCTATAAGAGGCAAAAAAAAAAAAAAAAAAAAAAAACTGCTCTTCCTGATGCACCATGCAGGAGGTTCAGCAGTTTTCACTACAGGAAGCAGCCATGGCCACTCCACTCACATCTACACAAAGGAGCATCATGGCAGAACCATGGACAAGGATGCATGCTGAATCATGAGCCATGAAATATGGCACTGAGCAGTATTGTGGCACTACATGTGCTCCTGGCCTAATGACAAGTATCATATGCCACAAATTAAAAAGTACATGCATGGCTTGCATCAATAAGTACAGACAGCAAAAATGCACATTCTAAGAAATTCATATATATATATGTATTATCTGGCTTCATTAGCATTCCTGATGCACTGAGTTACCCATGTTTATGTTGCAAAAAGTGCCATCAGCATCTTATACAAGAGTATTCTGAAAATTAAGAATTTACGTGAATAACTATGAAAGTGCTGGGAATGAAAACCATGACAGGGAAATGAGGTGAAGAAAGTATAGTTGTGTGCACTTACCATAAATGTAGATGTTAGAGTGTATTCACTGTTGCAGTTATCACATTAGGGTTATCCTTGCCAGGGTAGCCCTCGGCCGGCCCAAATACCAGAAAATTAGTATTTCTGCGTCGGTTGCTGTTGCTTGAGGACTGACGTCAGGCTGTCAGTAGTATAAAGTAAGGCAGTCGATGCCATTACATCAGTTTTTCTTGCCCTAACTTGTCAGAAGCCCCCAAGTAGGGATCCAGGTTCTGGTGGAAGAAACCCCACCAGTGGAAAATAAATAACAATAAGTCCCTTGTAAGGAAAGGAGAACAACAAGTTAGAAAGGTAATAAAAGGAGAAGGAAAAGAAAAGAGGATGGAGGGTGGGAAACCAGGACTGCAACAGTGAATACACTCAAACACCTACATTTACGGTAAGTGTACACAACTGTACTATGTTCTTCACATTTCACTATTGCAGTTACCACATTTGGGTTGATTCCCAAAGCTGAGGAAAAGGGTGGAGGCAGTCAATGAAACTAGGGGCTGGCTAGGATACCCTGCAAGACTGCAGAGGCAAACCCTGCCCTGGATTTGGAGAAAAGGGCATGTGGTAATGCTTGGTAAAAGTGTGAACTGATGTCCAGGTGGCAGCCTCCAGGATGTCCTTGGTGGGGACTCCTCTAAGGAAAGCTGCAGACGTGGAGGCTGCTCTTGTGGAGTGTGTCCTGACCCCCTGGGAAGAGGCTTTCCATGCTGTTTGTAGCAGAAATGGATGCAGTGTGCTATCCATTTGGAAATGGTTTGTTTGGAGCTGGCTTTGCCTTCTGCCCCTGTAGCAAAGCTAGCCAGCAATTGATCCGACTTTCTGAAAGATATAGTCCTGTCTAGATAGAATCTGAGCTGTCTGTGCACATCTACAGAGTGAAGAATCCTTCCCCCCTTGTTCAGGGGATTAGGAAAAAAGGTGGGCAGATGAATGGATTGGTTGAGAGCCACACTGGACACCACCTTGGGAATGAAGGTTGGGTTAGTTCTGAGGGATACCATGCCTGCATGGAAGATGAGGGGTTCCACAGCCATGAGTGCCTGCAGCTGAGAGACTCTTCTGGCTGAAGTGATGGCCAGAAGAAATGCTCTCTTTCAGGAGAGAAATTTTACCTCTGCTGACGCAGCCAGTTCGATAGTGGGCAGGGTGAGCTTTTCCAATACAAAGTTATGGTCCTAAGCTGGTATTGGTGCCCTTCTGGGTGGCCTCAAGTTGCTAGCCCCTCTTAGAAAAGTACAGTTGTGTACACTTACCACAAATGTAAATGTTCGAGTGTATTCACTGTTGCAGTCATTACATTTGGGTTATCTGCTTGCAGTAGCACTCAGTCGGCCTGATTAAAGTCTTGGGTCCTGCGTCAGTTGCTGTTTCTTCTTACGTGACGTCAGGGGTATAAAAAGTACAGTTTTGTACCTACCATAAATGTAGATGTTCGAGGATCCACATTGCTGCAGTCCTAACTATTGGGTAGTCCGCTGTCCAGTCGGCCCGAATACCAAAGTATATGGCTGACGTCGGTCACGGCGCATTAGACTGACGTCAGTACGTCAGGGTACTAATGCGCATGACCGACGTCATATCCTCAGTCTTTTCTTGCCCCAGATGTCAGAAGACCCTAAAAGACAAGGCCAAAACCAAAACACACCAAACATACCTGCACCAAAACATATACAATATATACAAAGGTACCAGAATATAATCTCACCTACACAACCACCCCTAAACACAGAGGGGAAGGAGGGAGGGTAAATTGGACTGCAGCAATGTGGATCCTCGAACATCTACATTTATGGTAGGTACAAAACTGTACTATGTTCTTCATTCCACATTGCTGCAGTCCTAACTATTGGGTAGAATCCCAAAGCAGAGGTAAGGGAGGCTGGCAAATCATAAGGAAGCAGGAGCTGATAACATGCCTTGCAAAATAGCTGTGGCAAAACCAGCCCTGGACTTAGAGTAGAGAGGAAGGTGGTAATGCTTAGAGAAAGTATGCACTGAACTCCAAGTAGCTGCCTCCAAAATATCCTTAGTTGCCACCCCCCTTAGAAATGCTGTTGAAGTGGCAGTAGCCCTAGTGGAATGAGGCCTAATCCCAGCTGGAATCTCTTTGCCATGATGGGAATAACAAAATGCAATGCAAAACCCAATCCACCTAGAAATAGTTTGTTTTGACACAGGCTTGCCCTGCGAACTCAAAGCAAAAGAAACAAACAACTGCTGAGACTTTCTAAGATCCTTAGTCCTGCTTAAATAATAACGCAATTGCCTGTGTACATCTAAAGTGTGCAAAATCTTTTCCCCTTTATTTTGGGGATCTGCATAGAAAGTAGGCAAATGAATAGTTTGGTTTAAAGCCACACTAGAAACCACCTTAGGCATAAAGGAAGGATTAGTACGTAATGATACCCTATCCTTATGAAAAATCAAAAAAGGCTCAACCGCCATAAGGGCCTGTAACTCAGAAACCCTTCTTGCAGAAGTAATGGCCAACAAAAAAGCAGTCTTCCATGACAAGTATTTCAGGTCAGCAGTAGCTGCAGGCTCAAAAGGTTGTAGAGTAAGTTTCTCCAACACAAAATTGAGATCCCAAGCAGGAGTAGGAGCTCTACGGGGAGGTCTTATATTCTTTGCCCCCCTAAGAAATTGCTTGAATAAAGGATGTGAAAACAATGGTGGGTCACAATCATAGTGAGCTGAAATTGCTGCAGCATGAATCTTAATGGAAGAGAAAGACAAACCTTTGTCCAATAACTCAGTAAGATATTGAAGAGCCACACTCAAATTAGGCTCCGAAATCTCCAAATTCTGTGCTGCAGTCCAAAATAAAAATCTCTTCCATTTTTCTGCATACACTTTCCTTGTACTAGGTCTTCTGGCTTCCATAATCACATTTAAAACCTGTTGAGGAAGTTGAGACCTGCTGTCTTTCAAAACAGAATATGCCAGGCTGTTAGATGAAGAGTTTGAAGCTTGACATTGAGCAGATGACCGTCCCTCTGAGACAATAGGTGTGGAATCAAGGGTAAAGGCCATGGAGGCTTCCTTACCAGACTCCTCAGTAATGGGTACCAGTGCTGCCGAGGCCAATCTGGAGCTATTAAAATCATCCTTGGCTTGTCTTGTCTGACCTTTAGAAGCACCTTTGGGAGAAGAGGCAGAGGTGGAAAAGCATACACATGAAGATTTTTCCAACTGAAAGAAAGAGCATCCACTTTCCAAGCTGTGTGATGAAATCCCTTCGTGCAAAACTTTGGCAGCTGGTGGTTTAGTGGAGAAGCGAACAGATCTATGTCTGGAGTTCCCCATGACACTGTCAATTTTGAAATACATGAAGATCCAGTTTCCACTCGTGGGGATCCATGATTTGTCTGCTTAACACATCTGCTAAGGAGTTCTGTGCTCCGGCAGAAACCTTGCCTGAAGAGTTAATTGCAAGCTGAGCGCAGTCTCCCATAAAATCATTGCTTGCCTGCACAATGGGTAAGAATGTGTTCCCCTTGTTTGTTGATGTACCACATGACAGTTGTGTTGTCTGTTAGAATCAACACCTGCCCTGGAAGAAGTAACTCCTTGAAAGCCATTAATGCAAACTGGACTGCTAACATCTCTTTCATGTTGATATGTAGATGCTGTAGTCTGGCAGGCCACTTGTCTTGTATCCACTTTCCATCTAGATGAGCTCCCAAGCAATGTCTGAGGCATCTGTCGTTAGAATCTGACTTGCCTCTGGCCGGGTCACAGAGAGTCCCTTGTTTAGGTGACATTCCTGAGCCCACCACAAAAATTCCTTTTGAATGCAAGGTATTATTTGAATGACAGTGTCCAAATCCTGGCAGTGCTGTGTCCATAGATTTTTGAGATACCATTGTAGCTTCCTCATATGCAGTTTGGCATTGGGAAGCACCAGAATACAAGATGCCATGAACCCTAAGGCTTGAAGGACTGTCCTTGCAGTCAGCCCGGACTGAAGAGATAATTGATGGAAGTAACTGGAAAGATTCTTTTGTTTGTCCAGGGTTAGAAAGGCCATCTGGGCTGCTGTATTCAGTCTCACACCCAGAAAGCACATGTCTTGAGAGGGTACTAGACTGGACTTTATTTCGTTCACAGAATACCCTAGGCATCTTAGCACTGCTATGACATATTCCAAATGCTGTAGAAGGTCTTCCTTTTCTTGAGCCAGAATCAGGCAGTCGTCCAAGTAAGGATAGATTTGAATTCCTTTTAGCCTGAAGTAAGCTATCACTGGAGCCAGAACCTTTGTGAATACTCTGGGCAGTAGATAAGCCAAAGGCCAATGCAGAGAACTGATAATGAGAATTTCCAGCTCGAATACGCAGATACTTTCTGCAACTTAGTCTTATAGGCACATGAAGGTAAGCTTCCTTGAGATCTAAAGTTACCATCCAGTGATCTTTGCCCAGTAGAGGTAAAAGCTGTTGTAACGTCAACATTTTGAATTTTGGAATGTCCAGATAAGTGTTGAGGATAGATAAATCCAAAATTGGTCTCCACGTGTTCCCCTTCTTTGGTACTAGGAACAGGCGAGAATAAAATCCTAGGCCCCTTTCTGGCACAGGAACTGACTGAATGGCTCCTATTTGGAGTAACAGAGAAATTTGTCTGCGAGCCTCTGTTCTTTGTAGAGGAGGAATGTCTGGCATGCCTTTGAAAGGAGGCAAGGTATGGAAATAAAACCTGTAACCGTGGTGAATGATATCCAGAACCCATTTGTCTTGGGTAATGAAATCCCAATTTTCTTTGAAAAGAGACAGTCTTCCTCCTAGAGGTGCCGCCAGGCGAGAAGGTACTGGCAGCTGAAAAGGCAGGTCATTGGGTCTGCTTACGAAAGGACTGACCCCTGCCCTCACCAGAAGTCTGAGCAGGTGAACTCCCTGTCCTAGGCCTAAAAGAACCTTGAGCTCTGCCCCTACCACGTCTAGACCTACCCCTAGACTGGGAATCATAAGCAGGATAAGTCCATCCCTTAGCAGGCCAATTTCTACTAAACTTGGAGGCTGCACCTGCAAAAATCCTTAACAGTTTGCATAGACTTAGCCTTGTCCTCCATTTTCTTTAAAACTGCTTCCACAGGCGAACCAAACAACACATCAGACTGTAAAGGAGCATCCAAAATCCTTGTCTTAACATGCTCAGCTAAGTTCTGATCTCTCAACCAGGCGTACCTCGAAGAACAGAACCAGTGGCAGCCACCCTGGAGGAGGCCTGCACAGCATCAAAACCACATTGCAAGGAATGTTTACCCACTTGTTCAGACACATGAACTAAATCCTGCAACTCTTTACACTCAATACCTTCCGCCAGAGCATCCACCTTAGATTTCAACTGTGAAAGAAGATAATTCTGATATTTTAACATGTGAAACTGACAATTCAACGCCCTCATGGCTAAAGTGGAAGAAGTATACACTTTCTTTCCCCATCTATCCAAAGCCCTTGCCTCTTTATCAGGAGGGACAGGATTTTTAACAACTGAGGCCTTCACACCTTTAGGCCCCTGAGAGACAGTTTCGGGTCTGCCCTAGGACTCTTAAAAGATACTTATGAGCGTCAGGCACCCTATAATACCTATCCTGTTTAACTGGGGCAGGAGGCAAAGAATCAGGATTCAGGGTAGCCTCTGCAAAAACATCTTCCACCACATTCAAAACAGGAGGTATAGCTAAAGGCCTATGCTGGGGTAAAAACAAGAATTCCCTAAGCCTTTTCCTGGAATCAGAGAAATCTTGCCCTTCCCATTTAAAATGCTCCCTCATGGAATGCAGAGTCTCTGAAAATGAAAAATCCTCAGGAGGAGAAGCTGAAGGAGTAGAATCATCCACATCAGAATCAGAATAAGGAGGGTACTCCTGCAAGTCTTCAACCGCAGACTCAGAAGCCTCCGAGCATTGCTCAAAACTCTCAAACTCAGGTTCCACCCTAGGCCTCTTATCAGGAGGGGGCATAGAACCCCTTATCATAGTAATCAAATCCTCTGCCATTTTAAGCATATGTTTCTTAGGCAAAGACCCTGAGGCACTAGGAGAAACCCCCACTGAAGCAAAACTTGGCCTGCCCCTCAAAGAAGCCTTGGAAACAGAAGGGGAGGCTCTAACTACCTTAGGAAGAGAAGGAAGAACAGCCACCTGAGAAGCCCCCTCAGCCTGGCCTACTTCCTGAGAGGATACATCCTGTAACAGTAAAGTCTCTCCCTGAGACTCCAAAGAAACACCTGGCAAAACCTCCGGCTCCACTGAGCCCTCTAAAGAACCGACGACTGGGACTGTCGGTTCTTCCACTCTAGGCTTTGCTGCTTTGTCCTTGCGCTTTTAGCGAAGCGGCCGGAGCATCCGGCGGCATTTTATAATTACAACGCTTCCCAAACACTAACCTGGCACAGTCTAACCTTCTCTTAATAGTGCGTTTGTTAAATCTAGCACAAGAGCGGCAACCAACAACGTCGTGCTCAGGCCCTAAACAAGGTATACACAAAGTATGGTAATCCCTATGAGGTATCTGTTTCCCACAAGAAATACAGTTATTCACTTTTTCTGACATCCGGTTAAATACTGAGGCAAGAAAAACCAAAATATTCCCAACGGGTACTTAGCCAACTTTGATTCGGTCTGAAACTCTGACTTCAGAAACTTTCAGAACGCCAACCTGCACTCGCAAAAATGCTTCTGCATCGGACCATGCGGCAAAAAAGACTGAGGATATGACGTCGGTCATGCGCATTAGTACCCTGATGTACTGACGTCAGTCTAATGCGCCGTGACCGACGTCAGCCATATACTTTGGTATTCGGGCCGACTGGACAGCGGACTACCCAATAGTTAGGACTGCAGCAATGTGGAATGAAGAACATCATGCAGCAGACGCCATTACATCAGTTTTTCTTGCCCCAGATGTCAGGTGCCCCCTAATGGGAAGCAATTAACTAATAGAGGGAGGGTAACCAGGACTGCAACAGTGAATACACTCGAACATCTACATTTATGGTAAGTGTACACAACTGTACTATGTATATATGTATATAGGGACGCCTCTGAGAATGGCTGTAGAGGTAGATGCAGCCTTGGTTGAATGGGGTCTGATGTCCTGTGGGATAAGTTTTCCATGGTGCTTATAGCAGAAAAGAATGCAATGGCCTATCCATTTAGAAATGGTTTGCTTTTAAATAGCCTTCCCCTCTGTCCCTGTAGCAAATGCCACCAGCAGTTGTTCAGATTTCCTCTGAGGTTTAGTCCTGTTCAAGTAGAATCTAAGTTGTCTGTGCACATCTAAGGAGTGCAGTATCCGTTCCCCTTTGTTCTGTGGATTAGGAAAGAAGTTGGGCAAATGGATGGACTGATTAAAAGCCACACTGGATACCACCTTGGGCATGAAAGAAAGATGGATTGGTTCTGAAGGACACCCTGTTCGCATGAAAGTTGATAATAAAAGGCTCCACTGCCATAAGGGCCTGTAATTCAGATACCCTTCTTGCTAAAGTGACTGCTAAAAGGAACGCTGTTTTCTAAGAAAGGAATTTTAAATTTGCAGCAGCAGCTAGCACGAAAGGAGGAAGAGTGAGTTTCGCCAAGACAAAGTTAAGGTCCCAGGCTGGAGTTGGAGCTCTCCTGGGTGGCCTTAAATTTTTGGCCCCTCTGAGGAACTGCTGGAGCAGTGGGTGAGAAAAGAGGGGAGGTTCTGTGTTACAATGAGCTGAAATGGCTGAGGCGTGAATTTTGATGGAGGAAAAGGACAAGCCCTTGTGAAGCATCTCAGTTAAGTATTGTAAAATCTGAGGTAGATTGGGTGCTGCTGTGCTCACCTCTTGAGACTGGTTCCAGGCAAATAATCTTTTCCATTTTGCAGCATAAGATTTTCTAGTACTAGGCCTCCTTGCCTCTAAAATGATAACCATCATTGGTTTACTGATGGTAAAGGACAGATTAGGTAATTAGCCAGGCTGCTAGGTTCAGTGTTTGAAGCCGATGGTGCAGAATCTGGTTCTCCTGCTGAGACAACAGGGAAGGAGTCTGAGGCAGGTGCCATTGGGCCAACTGTAACACACTGTGCAAGAGGGGGTACACCAGTGTTGGCGTGGCCAGTCTGGTGTAATCAAAATTGTCCTTGGCTTGTCCTGTTTGATCTTTAGTAATACTTTGGAGAGCAGAGGCGGAGGAGAAAAAGCATAAACTGATAGGTTTTTCCAGCTGAAGGACAGAGCATCCACTTTCCAAGCTTCTTTGTGGGGAATCCTTGTGCAAAATTTGTCCAATTGATAGTTCTGGGGGGAGGCAAACAGGTCTATATCTCCCCCATTTGCTTGTAAACAAGTTGAAAATCCTTGGTTCCAGTTTCCACTTGTGTGGATCCATGACACTTCTGCTTAGTCCGTCTGCTGGTGTATTTAGTTTTCCTGGCAGGAAGTGAGCTTGCAGATTCACTTGGTAGCGCAAGGCTGTGTTCCACAATGCCATGGCTAGTCTGCAGAGGGGACAGGAATGTGTACCCCCTGCTTGTTTATGTACCACATAACAGTGGTGTTGTCCGTCTTTACCATTAGTTGTCCTGGAAGAATGTGGCCCTTGAAGGCTGTCAGAGCATTCTGAACAGCTAACATTTCTATCTGATTGATATGCAGGTGCATTTGCCCTGAATGCACTTCCCTGCCAGGTGAACTCCCTATGCATAGTCTGATGCATCTGTTGTTAGGGTTTGGGCAGCTGGGGGTAGTGTGAATGGTAGTCCCTTGTTTTGGTGGCAGGCCTCTGCCCACCAAAGGAACTCTAGGCGTAGGCAAGGTATGATAGGAATCATTGCTTCTAGATCCTGAGAATGTTGACACCATAGGCTTTTTAGGTACCATTGTAGTTTCCTCATATGCAGTCTTGCTTATGGAATTAGAAGAATGCAGGAGGCCATGAACCCCAAGGCTTGCAGTATTTGCCTTGCAGATAGCAGGATTTTTGTGGCCACTTGCTTGAAGTAGGTTGTCAAATTAATCTGTTTCTCTGGCATGAGGAAAGCCATCTGGGAAATTGTATTTAAGCTTGCTCCCAGGAACATAATTTGTTGACAGGGTACCAGGTGTGATTTCTTTTTGTTTATGGTGTACCCCAGACAAGTCAACACCCTTTGTACAAAGGCCAGATGATTCAAAACTATGTCCTGGATTTCTGCCTGAATTAGACAATTGTCCAGGTATGGGTATATTTGAATATTTCTTTGCCTGCAAAATGCAATGACTGGAGCTAGGCACTTTGTGAATACCCTGGGCGCAGTAGATAAGCCAAGGGGCAGTGCAGAGAAAGTACAGTTTTGTACCTACCATAAATGTAGATGTCCGAGAGGTATGCATCTGCAGTCCTAACATATGGGTTGTCCTGCCTCAGGCAGCCCTTCGGTCGGCCGGATTCCAAAGTCTGGGTCTGGCCTCGGCTGATGTCGCACTTCACCCGACGTCATAGCTGCTGTGAATTGGGTATAAAGGCATCAGCCGACGCCATTTTCCTCAGTGTTTCTTGCCCCAGATGCCAGGTGCCCTCTAGGAAGGCTAAATTTGGATAAATGCAAATGGTTCCAAACAGTAGAGAGCAAACAATATAAGCATGTATATACATATATACAAACAAATACACCATAATAGATTCCCCCAGCTAGCTACAAGATGGGCAAAATACCCTAGGAGTACCACAGAGGGGAAGGAGGGTGGGTAATCCTGACTGCAGATGCATACCTCTCGGACATCTACATTTATGGTAGGTACAAAACTGTACTATGTCCTTCAAGGATGCATCTGCAGTCCTAACATATGGGTAGAATACCATAGCCAAACTGGGGGTGGAGGCACTAAGCTGATTATGGTGTAGTTAAGATCCCTTGCAAAACAGCAGTTGCAAAACCTGCTCGGGATCTGGAGTATAAAGGTAGATTATAATGCTTGGCAAATGTATGCACGGAGCTCCAAGTAGCAGCTTCTAAAATGTCTTTGGTAGCCATTCCTCGTAGGAAAGCTGTAGTAGTGGCTGTAGCCCTTGTGGAGTGAGGTCTGATAATTTCTGGAGTTGTCTTTCCATGAAAAGAGTAACAAAATCTAATGCAATTTCCTATCCATTTTGAGATTGTCTGTTTTGAAATTGCTTTTCCTTCCATTCCTGATGCATATGCTACCAGAAGCTGGTCAGTCTTTCTGTTGGTCTTGGTTCTGTCCAGATAATAGCGCAATTGCCTGTGTACATCCAATGAATGTAGTAGTCTTTCCCCCCTGTTCTGTGGATTGGGGAAGAATGTTGGCAGGTGGATTGCTTGGTTCAATGATACCCTGGAGACCACTTTTGGCATAAACGTAGGATTAGTTCTCAAGGACACTCTATCCTGATGGAAGTTAAGGAAGGGCTGTACTGCCATTAATGCCTGTAATTCAGAAACCCTTCTTGCTGAAGTGATTGCAAGCAGGAAAGCAGTTTTTCAAGATAAGAACTGTAATTCTGCTGTTGCTGCTGGTTCGAAAGGGGGAAGTGTTAACTTTTCCAGCACAAAGTTAAGGTCCCATGTAGGTAAAGGTGGCTTCCTTGGAGGTTTTACATTTTTAATTCCTCTCAGAAACTGTCTGAGTAGAGGATGAGAGAAGACTGGAGGTTCCGTGTTGTATTCTGCTGAAATTGCTGATGCATGAATCTTAATGGAAGAGTAAGACAGGCCATTGTGGAAAAGTTCTGCTAAGTATTCCAGGATGTTAGGTATGTTTGCTAATGATACATTTTCTCCTTTTGCTGCACTCCAAATGAGGTATCTTTTCCATTTGGCTGAATAAGTCTTCCTTGTGGAGGGTCTGCGAGCCTCCAGGATAATGTCTTTAACCCTCTGAGATAAGTCTGGGTTATTTTGCTTTATGTAATATTCCAAGCAGCTAGCTGCAGTGTTTTCAAGTTTGGATGAAGGATCTTGTAGTTGTTCTGTGTTAGCAGTAAAGGAACTAGAGGTAGAGGCCATGCGTGTGTTCGAGACATACTCCTCAGTAGCGGGTACCAATGCTGCCTCGGCCAGTCTGGAGCTATCAGGATGATCCTTGGGTGATCTTCTTTGATCTTCAGTAGCACTTTGTGCATCAAAGGAAGAGGTGGGAATGCATATGCTGTCAGGTTTTCCCAACTGAAGGATAGGGAGTCCACCTTCCAAGCCAGTGGATGGTATGTCCTTGTGCAGAATTTCCTCAATTGGTGGTTGTGTGGGGATGCGAACAGGTCTATTTCTGGTAGTCCCCATTTCTTTGTAATGGTTTTGAAGATGTCTGGATGCAGTGGGCATTCGTGGTTGTTCTGCTTAAGGTGTCTGCTAGTGAATTTTCTTTTCCTGGCACAAATTTGGCCTGGAGTTGAATGTTGTGGTTCAGGGCCACATTCCACAGGTCCACTGCCATCCAGCATAGAGGATATGAGTGTGTGCCTCCCTGTTTGTTGATATACCACATGACTGTGGTGTTGTCCGTCCTTATCAGCAAATGACCTTGTTGAAGAAAAGGTCTGAATGCCTGAAGTGCCTGTTTCACTGCCAGCATCTCTTTTTGATTTATATGTAGGTTCAGCTGGTCCTGTGTCCATAGGCCTTGTATACACTTGTCCACCATGTGAGCCCCCCAGCCTAGGTCTGAGGCGTCCGTGGTGATAGTCTGGCTTGGGTGAGGTTTGTGGAAGGGCAGACCTCTGTTCAACTGACAGGCCTGAGCCCACCACAGGAATTCTTGTTTCAGGCATGGAATTATAGGAATCTGGGCTTCTAGACTGTGCTTGTGTTGAGACCATACATTCCTTAGGTACCATTGCAACTTCCTCATATGCAGCCTGGCATGTGGAATCAATATTATGCAGGATGCCATGTATCCCAGGGCTTGCAGGACTTTCCTTGCTGTAAGCTGGTTCTGCGTTGTTAATGCCATGAAATAGAGTGGTAGTTGCTTTTGCTTTTCTGCTGTGAGAAATGCCATTTGATTTGACGTGTCCAGTTCTGCACCCAAGAATGTTATCCTTTGGGATGGTACCAGCCTTGACTTTTTTATGTTGACTGTGTATCCCAGGGCTTGCAGTAGTTGTATAAACTTTTCCAAATCTTTTGTTAATTTGGTCTTGTTGTCCGCTTGTATCAGGCAGTCGTCCAGGTATGGATAAATTTGAATTCCCTGAAGCCTGCAATGAGCAATTACTGATGCCAGGCATTTCGTGAATACTCTGGGCGCAGTAGATAAGCCAAAGGGCAATACTGAGAATTGATAATGCTCTGATCCTGCAAGAAATCTGAGGTATCTTCTGCAATCTGGTCGTATAGGGACGTGCAGGTATGCCTCCTTGAGATCTAGAGTCACCAGCCAAGACTCCTTGCCCAGCATGGGAAGAAGTTGGTGTAGGGTCAGCATTTTGAATTTTGGAACAATGAGATATGTGTTCAGAGCGGACAGGTCGAGAATAGGTCTCCATTGGTTTTCTTTCCTTGGTACCAGGAAAAGTCTGGAGTAAAATCCTTGTCCTTGTTCCATAGGCGGTACCTTTTCTATAGCTCTCATCCTTAGTAGGTGGTTGACTTGTGCTAGAGCGTTTGTTTTTTGGTTTGGTGGTAGGTTTGGCATTCCTCTCTTTTTTGGTAGAGTGTGGAAGTGAAACCTGTAGTCTTTGTCTATTGTCTGTAAAATCCATTTGTCTCCTGTAATGTAATGCCAGTTTACGGAAAATAAGGCAAGCTTTCCGCCTAAGGGTGCTTGCAGTTGTTCCCTGGTAGGCGTATCAGAGTCAAGTCATTGTGTCTGTCCTGTGCGCGTGGCCGTAGCTGAATCTCTGGCAGTACTTCCCTGGTTGTTAGGCTGCCACCGCCGTCCCCTGTAGGCCCGTCTGGATTGACCTCTGCCTCTTGGCCTATTTCTGCCTCTGTGTGCTCTGGAGGTGTCTGGAAAGGACCAATTCTTCGAAGGCCAATTTCTACTAAACCTCGGAGGCTGGACCTGTAAGAAATCCTTGACTGTTTGGACAGATTTTGCTTTTTCTTCCACCTTCTTTAGCACTTGCTGTGCAGGTGAGCCAAACAAACTTTGTTTCTCCATGGGAGCATCTAGAAGCTTTGACTTTACATGGTCTGGTAAGGATTGTTCTTTTAACCAGGCATGCCTTCTAATCACTGTTCCAGTCATAGCTGATCTAAAGGAAGCCTCCAGTGCATCATAGCCGCATTTTAAGGAATGATTACTGACCTGCTCAGTGTTATGTACCAAATCCTGAAGGGACTTGCGGTCTATAGGTTCAGGAGAGGACAGTTTTTTATTTAGCTGGTCTAACAAAAATTCCTGATACTGAATCATGTGGAATTGACAGTTTAAGGCCCTAGCCGAAAGAGTAGCTGAAGTATAAACTTTTTACCCCATCTCTAATGCTCTAGATTCTCTTTCAGAGGGAGGGTTTTGGCAGAGGCAGCTGCTACAGCTTTGGGGCCCTGTGAAATGGTTTCAGGATCTGCAATAGGAGCCTTATACAAGTGAAAGTGTGTGTCCGGGACCCTGTAATATCTGTCGGGCTTGGCAGGGGCCGGGGAAGAGAGTCAGGGGCAGTACAGGCATCATTATAAGCATCATCAACAACTGTAAGTACTGGAGGAATGGCTAAAGGCCTATGCTGTGGTAAATGTAAAAAGGTCCTTAGCCTTTTCCTTGAATCTGAAAAATCCTGGCCCTGCCATTGAAAATGCTCTCTCATAGCATGTAAGGTTTCCCCAAAAGAAAATTCCTCGGGAGGAGAGGCAGAAGGAATGGAGTCTTCTGCATCAGAATCCTCATAAGGAGAATATGGGCCTTCTGGTGGACCTGAGTTTTCTGAATCATCCGAGGAGTAGTCTGTAGAAACAGGATCCGGGGGCTCTGCTCTAGGCCTCTTCTCTAGAGGGGGTTGCGAGGCCCTGTCTGGGTGAGGTTGGGATTCCCTGATCAAAGAAATGAGATCCTCAGCCAAGCTGAGCATTTTGGAACTGGAGGTAGGTCTGTGTGAGGGGGTTTTAGCAGGCAAGGCCTTAGAAGATTTAGCTGCTTTAGCCCTAGAAAAAGCCTTGATAGACATAGATGCAGGGGGCCTAGCAGCTCCACGTGCAGGAGTAGATATGTCTAAAGGAATAGTATCTGATAAATCCTGGGAGCCTGCTACAGCAGGGGTAAGTTCAGTAGCAGATTCAGCCATGCTGTGAGAGGCCTTGGCTATCGGAGGCAAGCTTTCGGCCGAAGGAAGAACCGAGGACTCAGTTTCAGCCGAAACCGAGACACTCGCGGTTGGCTTAACCGTGGTTTCGGCCGAAACCGCGGACCGCGGGTGTCGGTCCTTTTCCTTACGCTTTTTAGCTAATTGTGAAGTTGGGGTCTCCAACGGCATTTTGTAAGCAAAAGCGGGACCAAAAAACTCCTCTGCAAACTCCGACCGACGTCTAAGTGTCCGTCGGTTGAAGGAAGCACAGGCTAGACAAGCTGATACGTTGTGGTCTGGGCCTAAGCAAGGAAGGCAGTAAGAGTGGAAATCCTTATGAGGTATTTGTTTCCCACAAGTTAAACAATTATTTACTTTTTCTGACATCGGCTGAGGCAAGAAAGAGTCCCCAACGGGGTACTTAGCTTTTTAGAAGTCTTTGGTAGTAGAAATCTCTGGATCTGACCGACCGGCACTTGCGAACAGCTTCTGCTTCGGGCACCGCGCGGCAAGAAAGACTGGGGAAAATGGCGTCGGCTGATGCCTTTATACCCAATTCACAGCAGCTATGACGTCGGGTGAAGTGCGACATCAGCCGAGGCCAGACCCAGACTTTGGAATTCGGCCGACCGAAGGGCTGCCTGAGGCAGGACAACCCATATGTTAGGACTGCAGATGCATCCTTGAAGGACATCTGATTGTGCCTGTAGCCTGCTTTGAAGCATAGGTATCTTCTGCAAGATTCCCAGATAGGGATTTGCAGGTATGCTTCTTTTAAATCTAGTGTCGCCAACCAGGCATCCTTGCCTAGCATAGGAAGCAACTGGTGAAGAGTCAGCATCTTGAATTTTGGAATCACCAAATAGGTGTTTAGAGTAGAAAGGTCCAGGATAGGACTCCATGAATTGTCTTTTCTGGGTACCAGGAAAAGTCTTGAATAGAAACCTTGTCCCTTTTCCTCTTCTGGTTCCAAATGAATAGCCGCCATGCTTAAGGGAAAGTACTTGCTTTTAGGCCTCTGCCCACTGATTTGGGGGTAGATCTGGCCACCCGCTTGGTGTTGGTAACGTGTGGAAGTGAAATCTGTATCTTTGGGACACTACATTTAAAACTAATTTGTCCTGGGTAATGAGTTCCCAGTTTCTGGCCTGCAGATCAATCTTTCCATCTAAAGGAGCATTCAGTTGAGAAGTGCTTGGAAGTTTTAAAAGCAAGTCATTGAGACAGTTTCCCATAGGGGGAGTTTTACTACTCCCAGATTTGGATGCGGAAGCCTCCCACTGCTTAGTCTTGTGTGCACCCTGGGACTGAAACCTGGGGTTTCTGCTGTGTCTGGGTTTGGATTGAGAAGACCTGGAAGGGGCTGGAAAGGACCAATTCTTAGATGGCCAATGCATACTAAATCTTGGAGGCTGAACTTGTAAGAAATCTTTACAGTTTGCATAGATTTAGCTTTATCTTCCATCTTTTTAAGAACTTCCTCAGCTTTGTTGCTAAACAGGTGGTCCTGATTTATGGGAGCATCCAACAGTTTAGCTTTAACATGATCAGGCAAAGATTGCTCCTTAAGCCAAGCATGCCTTCAGAGTACAGACCCGATGGCAGCAGCCCTGCAAGAGGCCTCTAATGAATCAAATCCATATTGCAAAGTATGTTTTCCAACCTGTTCAGCAGACTGCATTAAATCCTGTAATTCTTTATTTTCAGCACAGTCAGGACTCAACATCATTTTCTGTTTAAGCAATCCGATAATGTGTTGTTGATACTTTAGCATATGAACCTGACAATTTAAGGCCCTAATGGCTAAGGTTGCAGAAGTGTAAACCTTCTAACCCCATCTATCCAGCGCCCTGGAGTCTCTATCAGATGGGGTAGGATTTTTAGCAGTAGAAGCCTTAATGCCCTTGGGTCCCTGTGAAATAGTCTCTGGATCCGCAACAGGATTTTTAAAAAGGAACTTGTGAGAATCAGGAACCCTGTAATATCTATCAGGGTTTCTGGGAGCAGAAGGCAAGGAATCAGGGGCCAAACTAGATCCGAAAAGGCATCATCAACAATGTCTAGTACAGGAGGTATAGCTAAAGGCCTATGCTGAGGCAGGAGTAAGAAATCCCTAAGCCTCTTTTTTGAATAAAAGAAATCCTGGCTTTCCCAGTGGAAATGCTCCCTTAGTGTGTGCCAGGTTTCACCAAAAGAAAAATCCTCTGGAGGGGAAGCAGAGGGAATAGAGTCCTCTGCATCAAAATCCTCATAAGTAGATAAGGGTAATCCAGATCATCAGAAGAATCAGAAAAAACAGAATTCTGGTCAGAAGATTCATAAACAAATTCAGTCCTAGGTCTCTTAGAAGGGGGGGGTTGGCTTCCCCTGATTAGAGTTATAAGATCTTCAGCCATCCTTATTTGTTTTTTTAGGCACAAAGGCCTGAGCATGCGGCCTGGGCGTCAGTTTCTTAGGCATGGTTCGAGGTTTAGGCCTTAAAGAAGAAGGAGACGTCGGTTTAATATGCCTGAATACACCCTCAGAAGGCGGTGCCTGCACAGCAGCTCCGGACCCATTCAAGGTACAGACATCCGCAGGTTCCACAGTTGAAACATCTTGCGGCATACCGAACTCCGAATGGGTCTCAGTAGAGGCTTGTGAATCAGAAATAGCGGGTATCAGGGGCTGCGAAAGTGCCTCACTGAGTACCGGCGAACTGGTGACTTGGTTAGGAGAAGCGTCGTCGGCAGCTTTGGACGTAGGTGGCCTGTCTCTGTTTTTATCTTTGCTTTTTTTTGGAATGGCTAACAGACGAAATTTCTGTATAATTGAACCGAGAACTGAAATATTTAGAGGCAAAAATATACCGACGACAGATAGTGCGTTGATTAAATAAAGCACAAAACCGACAGCAAGGTATGTCATTGGTCAGGGCCTAGGCAAGGAATACAGTACCAATGAAAATCATTGTGAGGTATTTGCTTTCCACAAGAAATGCAGTTATTAACTTTTACTGACATCGGTAAGGAGCAAGAAAAAGTTTCCCCAATGGCGTACTTAGCTTTAGTTGAAGACTTCGGTTCTGAAACTCGAAAACAAAAATTTCAAGAGTCGGCCGACCGGCACTTGCAAACTGCTTCTGCTTTGGGCACCACACGGCAAAAAAGACTGATGTAATGGCGTTGGCTGCATGTTTTATACACCTGTTGACCCAACGGCATGGAAGAAGAGACAGCAACTGACGCAGGACCCAAGACTTTGTTAATCAGGCCGACTGAGGGCTACTGCAAGCAGATAACCCAAATGTAATGACTGCAACAGTGAAACACGAAGAACATCTGTTTGATCAAAGGGTGCGAGAAAAAAGGCTGCTCAGTGGGAAAATGAGCAGAAATAGCAAAGGCATGAATTTTTATAGAGGAGAAAGAGGCCACTGCGCAGTAGGGTCAGCTAAGTAATCTAGGACGAGAGGGAGGGAGGGCTGTGCCGTATTGGCTCCCTTAGCCTGGATCCAGGTGCAGAACGTTTTCCATTTATCAGCATAAGGACTTACTGGTGCTAGGATGTCTGGCCTCACGGATAACATCCAGAACCTGTTTACTGAGGTTGGCAGATTGGTTTGGGGTTAGGGAATAAGCCAAGCTGCCAAATTGAGTGTCTGCAATTGGGGATGCATGAATTCCCCTTCCCTCTGGGTCAGAAGGTTTGGAATCTGAGGAAGATGCCATGGGGGTATTGAGGACAGGCTGCGCACCAAGGGGTGCCAGTGCTGCCGGGGCCCGTCTGGAGCTATAAGAATGGTCCTTGGTTTTTTTCTCCCTTATTTTGTGCAGTACCCTGGGGATGAGAGGTAGGGGAGGAAAGGCATAGACCGATAGATTGACCCAGGGGGAAGGACATGGCATCCACTTTCCAAGCCCTGCAGTGATGCTCCCTGGTGCAGAATTTGCTGAGCTAATGGTTGGTGTGGGAGGCTAAGAGGTCTACCTTCAGGGTTCACCATTTCTGAGTTATTAGGTTGAAGGTACTTCTGTTGAGTTGCCACTTGTGTGGGTCCAGATGACTTCTGCTTAATTGGTCTGAGACAGCCTGGTAGGAATTGTGCTAACAGGTGCAGTTGCATGGCAGAGGCTATGTGCCAATGGGTCATGGCCAGCCTGCATAGATGGTAAGAGCGAGTCCCTCCCTGCTTGTTGATGTACCACATCACAGTGGTGTTGTCTGTTTTGACCAGGAGAGTCCCTGGTGAGAGAAGGGTCTTGGAAACTGTCAAGGCGTGCTGCACAGCCATCATCTTTTTGATTGTTGTGCACAGTGATTTGCTGTGGGCTTCATTGGCCCTGTATGCATCTGCAGTCCAGGTGTGTAAACTAAGCATAGTCTCATGCATCTGTGGTGAGGGTCTGGGCGGCGGGAGGTGGGGAGAAAGGCATTCCCTTGTTGTGGGAGCATGCTGTTGCCCACCAAAGAAAATCTTTTCTGAGGCAAGGAATCATAGGTAGAAGAGTTTCCAGGTGTTGAGAGTGCTGGCTCCAAAGGCTCTTTAGGTACCATTGAAGTTTTCTCATATGCAGTCTGGTATATGGAATGAGTAGTATGCACAATGCCATGAACCCCAAAGCTTGCAGTTAGCTGGGGCCTTGTGGCTAGTTGAGAGAAGTAGGCTGTCAGGAAAATTTGTTTCTCTGGAGTAAGGTATGCCATCTGGGAAGCTGTGTCCAGACTTGCTCCCAGGAAGATTATCCTTTGGGTGGGCACCTGTTTGGATTTCTTTTCGTTGACTGTGTACCCTAGGGAGATTAGAAGGGTCTTTACAAAGGCCAGGTGCTTGAAGAGCTTTTCCTGCCTGTCTACCTAAATAAGGCAGTCATCTAAGTATGGGTAAATCTAAATATTTCTTTGTCTGCAAAAGGTAATGGCCGGAGCCAGACATTTTGTGAAAACTCTGGGAGCAGTAGATAAGCCAAAGGAAAGCGCAGATAAAGTGTTGAGATCCTACCCTGAAGTGTAGGTATTTCCTGCATAATTCCCTGACAGGAATGTGGGGGTAGGCTTCCTTTAGATCTAGGGCGGCTAACCAAGTGTCCTTGGACAGCATGAGTAGCAGCTGCTGGAGAGTGAGCATTTTGAATTTTGGGATCAGCAGGAAGGTGTTTAGAATGGACAGATCGAGGACGGGACACTAGGTGCCCTCTTTTCTGGGCACCAGAAAAAGTCTGGAGTAGAAACCTTGGCCTAACTGTTCTGCAGGAACGTGCTCTATTGCCCTCAGAGAGCAGGGGAAAGGATTTGCTTTTGAGCCTCTGCCCACTGATTTGGTGAAAAATCTGGGAACCCCTTTTGGGGTTGGAAGGGTGTGGAAGGAAATTTTGTATCCCTGAGACACAATGTTCAGAACCCAGTGGTCCTTGGCAATGGTTGCCCAGGTGCTCAAGTGAAAGCAGGCGTGGGCAGACGGAGGGGGTGGAAGAGGTGAGTCACTGAGTTCTTACCATAAGGGGGTGGCTTAGAACTCCCTGGTTTTGAAGTGGAGGTAGTCCACTGCTTAGATCTCTGCAATCCCTGGGGCTACTGTCGGGGGGGGTTGGCCGTTTTACTGGGAGCAGGAAAGGACAAGCGTTTGGAGAGACAATGTCTGCTGAACCTAGGGGGCTGGACCTGCAAGAAATCCTTAACTGTTTGCATAGATTTTGCTTTTTCTTCCATCTTTTTTAAGACCACTTCTGCCTTGGTGCCAAATAAATTATCGTGGTGCAAAGGGGCTTCCAACAATTTAGATTTTACATGACCTTAAGCCATGCATGCCTTCTAATGACAGATCTATTGATTGCTGCCCTGCAAGAAGCTTCTATGGTGTCAAAACCACAGTGCAAATTGTGGTTAGTTACTTGACTTGCAGACTGCATTACCTATTATAAATCTTTAGATTCTGCCCAAGCAGGAAAGGAAGACATTTTTGTTAAGAGTTCCAAGGTATGTTGCTGAAATTTCAGCATATGGAACTGGCAAATTAGTGCCATGATAACAAGAGTAGCTGAGGTGTATACTTTCTTACCCCATCTGTCCAATGCTCGGGAATCCCTGTCTGAGGGGGTGGGATTCTTAGAAGAGGTTGCTTTAATCCCTTTTGGCCCTTGAGAAATGACCTCAGGGTCAGCTATAGGATTTTTAAAAATATATTTGTGTGAGGCCGGGACTCTACAGTACCTGTCTGGTTTTCTGGAAGCAGGAGGAAGGGAGTCAGGAGTTAGCTGGATTCGAGGAAAACATCCTCCACAACATCCAGGACTGGGGGGATGGCCAAGGGTCTGTGTTGTGGAAGATCTAGGAATTCCCGAAGTCTCTCTTTAGACGAAGGGTAGTCCTGACACTCCCATTGGAAATGCTTTCTTAAGGTATGCAGGGTTTCCCCAAAGGAAAAATCCTCTTAGGGAGAGGCTGAAGGAATGGAATCCTCTGCATCAGAATCCTCGTAAGTGGAGAGGGGTTGCATGCCTTCATAATTAGATGCATCAGATTCATCTGACTCTTGTTCAGACAAAACAACAGGGGACAGATATCTCTTCCTTTTGGAGGGGGTAGCTTGGCTTTCCCTAATCAGCATGATAAGGTCTTCCACCATTTTAAGCATTTGAGCCTGAGGCAAGGTAGCAGGCACCTGAGAGTGGGTCAGTTTCTTGGGAGTGGTTCGTACCCTAGGCTTATGAAACTCGGTAGTTTTAGAAAAAACTGCAGTCGCAAAAGAAGACGTCGGTTTGTGTCGAGAATCGGTAGTGTGAAGGACTTCCTTGGAAGCCAGTGCCTGTTCAGTGGCTCCAGACCCATCCAAGGTAGAGACGACCAGAGGATCCTTAGTCGAGGAAGAGTTTTGCGGCATACCGGACTCCGAAAGGGTCTCGCTAACAGCCTGTGAATCAACAGAAGCGGGTATCAGGGGCTGCAAATGTGCCTCACTGAGTACTGGAGAACTGATGACTAGCTTAATGGAAAGTACAGTTTTGTACCTACCATAAATGTAGATGTCCGATAGATATGCAATTGCAGTCCTTACATATGGGTTTGTCCTGCCTCAGGCAGCCCTTCGGTCGGCCGGATTCCAAAGTCTGGGTCCGGTGTCGGCTGATGTCGCCTCTTCCCCGACGTCAGAGCGATTGGGGTATAAAAGCATCAGTCGACGCCATCTTCTTCAGTGTTTCTTGCCCCAGATGCCAGGTGCCCTCCAAAGAAGGCTGAAATTAGAGACTGGATAAAAAATTCCAGACGTGCACAACACCATAGCAGGTTTCCCCAGCTAATTTGGAAAAGGGGAGTGGACCCAAAAAGGATAATTTACAGAGGGGTAGGAGGGAGGGAAAACCTGACTGCAGTTGCAAAACTGTACTATGTCCTTCAAGAACGCAACTGCAGTCCTTACATATGGGTTGAATACCATAGCCAAGCTGGGGGTGGTAGGATCTAAGAAAAAGATGGTGTAGCTAAAATGCCCTGCGGGACTGCCGAAGCAAAGCCTGCTCGGGATCTGGAATATAAAGGCAGGTTGTAGTGTTTGGAAAATGTATGCACGGAGCTCCATGTAGCAGCTTCTAGAATGTCCTTTGTAGCCACCCCTCTTAGAAAGGCTGTGGAGGTGGCTATAGCTCTGGTGGAGTGTGGCCTGACATTGGCTGGCACACCTTTTCCATGGAAAGAGTAACAAAATCTGATGCAGTGTCCAATCCATTTTGAAATTGTTTGTTTGGAAATTGCCTTTCCTTGTACTCCAGCAGCGTAAGCTACAAATAGTTGCTCAGACTTTCTGTTGGCTTTTGTTCTGTCCAAGTAGTAGCACAATTGTCTGTGTATGTCCAAAGTGTGCAGCAGCTTTTCTCCTTTATTTTGAGGATTGGGAAAGAAGGTAGGCAGGTGAATTGCTTGATTCAGAGACACCCTGGATATCACTTTTGGCATGAATGAAGGATTGGTTCTTAAAGAAACTCTGTCCTGATGAAAAATGAGAAATGGAGGTACTGCCATAAGGGCCTGCATCTCCGAGACTCTTCTTGCTGAGGTAATTGCCAACAGAAAAACTGTTTTCCAGGAGAGAAATTGCAATTCTGAAGACGCTGCTGGCTCAAAAGGAGGGAGAGTTAATTTTTCCAACACGAAGTTGAGGTCCCATGCAGGCACTGGTGGTTTTCTGGGAGGTTTGATATTCTTAACCCCTCTTAGAAACTGTCTTAGCAAAGGATGTGAAAAAACACAGGTGGATCACTGTTGTATTTTGCTGAAATTGCTGAAGCGTGTATTTTTATGGAAGAATATGAAAGGCCATTATGTAGCATTTCTGCCAAGTATTCTAGTATCTGTGGGATGCTCATTACTGATGCATCCTGACCCTTGCTGGCATTCCAGATGTTGAATCTCTTCCATTTGGCTGAGTAAATTTTTCTGGTGGAAGGTCTGCGTGCTTCCAGTAAGATCTCTTGAACTTTCTTGGAGAGAGAGAGATATGGGGAGAAGTCATGGAACCCTCCAAGCTGTCAGCTGTAATGTTTGCAGGTTGGGATGAAACGTCCTGTAATTGTGCTGAGTCAGAAGCAGAGGCCATTGAGGCAGGGGCCACGGCTTGGTGCGAGTTATGCTCCTTAGTAATGGATACCAGTGCTGTCTTGGCCAGTCTGGAGCTATCAAAATGCCTTTCGGCTGTTCTGCTTTGATCTTCAGTAACACCTTGGTCATTAATGGTAGAGGTGGGAATGCATAGATTGTTAGAGAGTTCCAGCTGAAGGAGAGAGCATCCATTCTCCAGGCTTGAGGATGGTGTATCCTCGAGCAGAACTTCTTCAGATGATGATTGAGGTGTGAGGCAAAGAGGTCTATGTCCGGCCTCCCCCATGCATGAGTTATTTGTGAAAAAATGTCTGGATGCAACATCCATTCGTGGATCCAAGATGTTTCTGCTTAGACTGTCCGCCAGAACATTGTCCTTGCCTGGAACAAACTGGGATTGCAACTGTATGTTCAGTTTCAGGGCCTTTTCCCAAAGAGTCATTGTTAGCCTGCAGGGGGGGTAAGAATGAGTGCCTCCCTGTTTGTTTATGTACCACATAACAGTGGTGTTGTCTGTCTTTATTAGCAGTTGACCTTGCTGAAGAAATTTTCCGAAGGCCTCGATTGCATGAATCACTGCCAACATCTCTTTTTGATTGATGTGTAGATGCACTTCCGGGGGTGCCCATTGCCCTTGAATGCCATCTTCCCTCCATGTGCGCCCCCCATCCATGATCTGAGGCGTCTGTTGTAATGGTTTGGCTTGTTTGAGGTTTGTTGAAAGACATGCCTTTGTTTAGCTGGCTTGCTTGTGCCCACCACAAAAATTCCTTTTGTAGACATGGAATGAGTGGAATAATTGCTTCTAAGTTGTGGCTGTGTTGAGACCATAAACTTTTTAGGTACCATTGTATTTTTCTCATGTGTAGTCTTGCCAGTGGAATCAGAAGAATGCAAGATGCCATGAAACCCAGGGCCTGCAGGATTTTCCTTGCAGTCATCTGGGTGTGCTTTGCTAGGCTTTTGAAGTAATCTGGTAATTGTTCTTGTTTTTCTTCTGTGAGAAAAAACATTTGTGAGTTTGTGTCCAGTTTGGCTCCTAGAAAAATTATTTGTTGGGATGGCAGTAGTCTTGATTTTTGAATGTTGACTGTGTATCCCAAAGCCTGTAGTAAGTGAATGACATAGTTCAAGTTTCTTATCAAGGCTTGCTTGCTGTCCGCTTGTATAAGGCAGTCGTCCAGGTAAGGGTATATTTGTATCCCCTGGAGTCTGCAGTGTGCAATTACTGATGCCAGGCATTTCGTGAATACTCTGGGCGCAGTAGATAAGCCAAAAGGCAATGCTGAGAATTGATAATGCTCTGACCCTGCAAGAAATCTGAGGTATCTTCTGCAACTGTGTCTGATTGGGACATGCAGGTATGCCTCCTTGAGGTCCAGAGTAACCAACCAAGACCCCTTGCCCAGCATGG
This sequence comes from Protopterus annectens, assembly GCF_019279795.1. NCBI lineage: Eukaryota > Metazoa > Chordata > Ceratodontiformes > Protopteridae > Protopterus > Protopterus annectens. Next base: position 1,140,288,412 of record NC_056741.1, on the reverse strand, counting down.
GAAGAAGTTGCTGTAACGTCAGCATTTTGAATTTTGGCACAATGAGAAAAGTGTTTAGAGCGGACAAGTCCATAGGTCTCTATTGCTTTTCTTTTCTTGGAACAAGGAACAGTCTTGAGTAGAATCCCTGGCCTTGTTCCTGAGGAGGAACCTTTTCTATTGCTTTGATTTGTAGCAGCTTTGAAACCTGTATGAGTGCCTCTGCCCTTTGATTTTGTGGCAGGTTTGGCATGCCTTGTCTTGTTGGTAAGGTATGGAAGTGGAACCTGTAAACCTTTGTCTATTATGTCCAGAATCCATTTGTCCTTTGTTAAAACGTGCCAGTTTCTTGAAAATAAGGATAATTTTCCGCCTAAAGGTGCTTCTCTTTGAGCCTTGGTCGGCGGTGTCAAAGTCAAGTCATTGTGATTGTCCCTGTGGAGCAATAGAAGTCCTTGCGCCACTTCTCTGATTAGTCGGTTGCCATTGGCGGCCTCTGTAGGAGCCTCGGTATTGCCCTCTACCTCGAGCACGCCTGTTTTTTCCCCTTTGGAACTTGTCAGTGTCTGGAAAGGACCAATTCTTCGAAGGCCAATTCCTGCTGAACCTTGGTGGCTGAACCTGGAGGAAATCTTTGACTGTTTGTACTGATTTAGCCTTTTCCTCAATTGATTTCAACACATCCTGAGCATTAGCAACAAATAGCTTGTGTTTTTCCAGAGGTGCATCTAGAAGCTTTACTTTAACATGATCTGGCAATGCCTGTTCTTTCAACCAAGCATGCCTACGAATGACAGCCCCTGTCATAGCTGCCCTACATGAAGCTTCCAATGCATCATAACCTCACTGTAGAAAATGATTGCTAACCTGCTGAGTATTATGAACCAAATCCTGCAAGGCCTTTCTATCTAAAGGCTCAGGAGAGGCTAACTTTTTCTGCAAATCATCCATCAGGAAATCCTGATACTGAAACATATGAAAAAGACAGTTAAGTGCCCTCATGGCAAGGGTGGCTGAGGTATAAACTTTTTTGCCCCACCTCTCCAGGGACCTAGATTCCCTGTCTGCGGGCAAAGGGTTTTTGGCCGTGGAAGTGGCCACTCCTTTGGGCCCCTGGGAAATATTTTCTAGGTCAACAGAGTGGGCCTTAAAGAGATGTTTATGAGTTTCAGGAACCCTGTAATATCTGTCTGGCTTGACAGGAGCAGGAGGGAGAGAATCAGGAGAAGCACTCGAGTCTGAGTACACATCATCCAATACATCTAACACAGGTGGAATAGCTAAAGGCTTGTGCTGAGGTAACTTAAGTACGAAGCCTTTTCCTGGAGTCGGAAAAATCCTGGCCCTGCCACTGAAAATGCTCTCTCATGGAGTGGAGAATTTCCCCGAAAGAAATATCCTCAGGAGGAGAGGCAGAGGGAATAGATTCATCAGCATTAGAATCCTCGTAGGCCTGGAAGGATTCTTCCTGGAAATCTGAATGACCTGAGTTGCCAGAGGCTTCATCTGAGGAAAAGGTATCCGTCTGCTCAACCCTAGGCCTTTTGTCTGCAGGCGGCTGAGAACCCCTGTCTGGATGAGCCTGAGAGCCTCTGATTAATGAAATAAGATATACAGCTAAAGTCATGATCTGTTTATCAGAAGTGGGACCCTGAGAAAAAGATTTAGGAGGGAGAGACTTAGCCTGGTTGGCAGCCTTAGCACGTGTGTAGGCCTTGATGGACATAAACACCGGAGGCCTAGCTGCCCCACGTGCAGGAGTAACTTTGTCCACCGGTATGGTTTCAGGCAAAACTTGGGTTTCGAATCAACAACCGGCACCGGGGAAGCCTCTGGGACCGAAGTGTGCGGTAAAGCGGTGTCGTTGGTCTGGAGCGGTTGAAATACCGCCTCCGAGGAGACCGATGGACTCGCGGTAGGTTTTGGCGTGGTTTCGGTCGAAGTCGCGGGCCGAGAATGTCGGTCCCGGTCCTTCCGTTTTTTGGAAATAAGTGATGTCGGTTGTTCCGACAGCATGATATAGGAGTAATTTTCCCAAAAAAAATCTTCAGCAAATTCTGCCCGGCGCCTGAGTGTGCGCTTATTGAAGCAAGCACAGGCAGCACAGGCCGAGACGTCGTGGTCTGGGCCAAGGCAGGAAAGGCAGTAAGAATGGAAGTCCTTATGAGGTATTTGTTTATCATAAGACAGTTATTAACTTTTGCAGTTTTATCTGACATCGGCTGAGGCAAGAAAAGGTTCCCCAACGGGGTACTTAGCTTTTTGATGACTTCGGTAACTGAAAACACAGGAGCTGACCGACCGGCACTTGCGAACTGCTTCTGCTTCGGGCGCCGCGCGGCAAGAAAGACTGGAGAAGATGGCGTTGACTGATGCTTTTATACCCCAGTCGCTCTGACGTCGGGGAAGAGGCGACATCAGCCGACGCCGGACCCAGACTTTGGAATCTGGCCGACCGAAGGGCTGCCTGAGGCAGGACAACCCATATGTAAGGACTGCAGTTGCATTCTTGAAGGACATCCATTGTCAGTAGGTTTGGACCTGTGCGGTCTGTCTCCCTCTATCTTTACATTTTTTCGGAAGATCCGCTGTCGGATGGCTTACCAAAGCCATATTGGAAGTCGAGGACTGTAAGTGAAAATATCTGGCTACAATAAGGGTCCAACGGCAGATAGTTCTGGGTTGAACAAAGCACAGAAGCGACAATGAGGGACGTTGTGATCTGGGCCTAAACAAGTGACGCAGTGATAGTGGAAGTCTCGGTGTGGTATTTGTTTTCCACAGGCAAGACAATTAACTTTTTCTGCCATCAGTTAGTGCAAGAAAAAAGGATCCCCATCAGGGTATTCAGCTTTAGAGGACTTCAACTTCAATTCAGTAGACGAAAACTCGGGTAGCGGCCAACCGGCACTCGTGCAAATGGCTTCTGCTTTGGGCTCCACAGCAAGAAAGACTGATGTAATGGCGTCGGCTGCCGTCCTTTATACTACTGATGACCTCAGTCCTCAAGCGACAGCAAGCGACACAGAAATACTAGGTCTCTGGTATTCGGGCCAGCCGAGGGCTAACCTGGCAGGGATAACCCTAATGTGATGACTGCAACAGTGAAACATGAAGAACATCTGGACTGGTAACGAAGTTAGGCTGCGTGTGATGATTAACAGTGTGTACTTATGGGAGATAAAAGGTCAATAAAATTCTATAGTACATTTCTGGCTGCATCTCCCTACCCTCCCCACCCACTGGTAAAGCAAGTCAGAATGGCACTACGTCAAGTTATCATAGCAAAGCCAACACTGTTCCTAGCAATTGCTACAAAAAATATTCAACAAATATCTCTAACTGGTGTCACTCCAGGGAGATCTATTATACGTATGTTAGCTTCGACAGAAATGTTTGTCAGTTGTACCTGCTTTAATAGGAATGGCCTGCATTTCTCCTGGGGGGGGGGGGGGGTATTCTCTGTCTCTATTGTGTTCTTTTGGTCAAAGACAGTCTTCTACGACTAACAGTGTCAAACCAAGCTGTTAACAACACGATACTGATCAATGTCAAAAGCCTAGACAAAACATTCTACCCTTGAAAACATACACATCTATATAACTGAAGAATACTACTTCCAATGTGGTACAGTTATAAAATACTGCTGTGCCGAAATTTACAAGAAAGTACAGTTGTGTACTCTTACCATAAATGTGGACATTCAAGTGTATTCACTGTTGCAGTCATCACACACTAGGGTTATCTGCCTGCAGGTAGCCCTCAGTCGGCCTGAATAGCAGAGACTTAGTATTTCTGTGTCAGATGCTGTCACTCCAGGACTGACATCAGGTCGTCAGGGGTATAAAAACAGCCAGTCAACGCCATTACATCAGTTTTTCTTGCCTCAAATGTCAGAAGCCCCCCAATAGGGAGCTAAGTTATGGTAGGGAAAACACCACCAGTAAAAAGTAAATACCAATACCCCAGAAGGGGTGAGAAATAGCCATAGAGAGGAGACAGAGTGAGAGAAAAACAGGGGGCTGGAGGGATGGAAACCAGGACTGCAACAGTGAATACACTTGAACATCTACGTTTATGGTAAGTGTACACAATTGTACTATGTTCTTTGTGTTTCACTGTTGCAGTCATCACACTTGGGTTAATTCCCAAAGCTGAAGGGTGGTGGAGGCAGTCAAGAAGAGTTAGGGCTGGCTACTATACCTTGCAGGACTGCTGTAGCAAAACCTGCCCTGGATTTGGAAAAGATGGGCAGGTGGTAATACTTGGTGAAGGTGAGTGCAGAAAGTACAGTTTTTTACCTACCATAAATGTAGATGTCCGATAGGAATGCATCTGCAGTCCTTACAAATGGGTTGTCCTGTCGTCAGGCAGCCCTTCGGTCGGCCGGATTCCAAAGTCTGGGTCTGGCCTCGGCTGGTGTCGCACTTCACCCGACGTCATAGCTGCAGTTATTCGGGTATAAAGGCATCAGCCGACGCCATTTTCCTCAGTGTTTCTTGTCCCAGATGCCAGGTGCCCTCTAGGAAGGCTAAATTTGGATAAATGCAAATGATTCCAAATAGTAGAGAGCAAACAAAAATAAGCATGTATGTACATATATACAAACAAATACACCATAATAGATTCCCCCAGCTAGCTACAAGATGGGCAAATACCCTAGGAGTACCACAGAGGGGAAGGAGGGTGGGTAATCCTGACTGCAGATGCATTCCTATCGGACATCTACATTTATGGTAGGTACAAAACTGTACTATGTCCTTCAAGGATGCATCTGCAGTCCTTACAAATGGGTAGAATACCATAGCCAAACTGGGGGAGGAGGAGAAATGAAATTATGGTGTAGTAACAGCAGTGGCAAAACCTGCTCGGGATCTAGAGTATAAAGGTAAATTATAATGCTTGGCAAATGTATGCACGGAGCTCCAAGTAGCAGCCTCTAAAATGTCTTTGGTAGCCACTCCTCGTAGAAAAGCTGTGGTAGTGGCTGTAGCCCTTGTAGAGTGAGGCCTGATGTTTTCTGGAGTTTTCTTCCCATGGTAGGAGTAACAAAATCTAATGCAATTTCCTATCCACTTAGAGATTGTCTGTTTTGAAATTGCTTTTCCTTCCATTCCTGTTGCATATGCTACCAGAAGCTGGTCAGTTTTTCTATTGCCCTTGGTCCTGTCCAGGTAGTAGCGTAATTGTCTATGTACATCCAAGGTATGCAACAGTCTTTCTCCCCTGTTCTGTGGGTTGGGGAAGAATGTAGGTAGGTGGATAGCCTGATTTAGAGATACTCTGGAGACCACCTTAGGCATAAAAGTAGGATTTGTTCTCATGGACACTCTATCTTGATGGAAGATCAGGAAGGGCTGTACTGCCATTAATGCCTGTAGCTCAGATACCCTTCTTGCTGAAGTGATTGCAAGCAGGAAAGCAGTTTTCCATGATAAGTATTGTAATTCTGCTGTTGCTGCTGGTTCGAAAGGAGGAGTGTCAATTTTCTAGCACAAAGTTCAAGTCCCATGCTGGCAATGGTGGCTTCCTAGGTGGTTTTACATTTTTAATTCCTCTCAGAAACTGCCTGAGCAGAGGATGTGAGAAGACTGGAGGATCCAAGTCGTATTCTGCTGAAATAGCTGATGCATGAATCTTAATGGAAGAATAGGACAGGCCTTTGTGGAAGAGCTCTGCCAAGTATTCCAGGATGTTGGCTATGTTTACCAGTGACACATTTTTCTCCTTTTGCAGTACTCCAAATGAGATATCTTTTCCATTTTGCTGAATAATTTTTTCTTGTTGAGGGTCTGCGAGCCTCCAAGATAATGTCTTTAACCCTTTGAGATAAATTTGGATTAATTGGTCTTATGCAATGTTCCAGGCAGTCAGCTGCAGTGTTTTCAGGTTTGGATGCAGGGTGTTGCAGTTGTTCTGTGTTAACAGCAAGGGAACTAGTGGTAGGGGCCATATTTACTCCCGAGACATGCTCCTCAGTAATGGGTACCAATGTTGTCTTGGCCAGTCTGGAGCTATCAGAATGATCCTTGGACGGTCCTCTTTGATCTTCAATAGCACCTTGTGCATCAAAGGAAGTGGTGGGAATGCATATGCTGTCAGGTTTTTCCAACTGAAAGATAGGGAGTCCACCTTCCAAGCAAGTGGGTGGTACGTCCTTGTGCAGAATTTCTTTAGTTGGTGATTGCGTGGGGATGCAAATAAGTCTATTTCTGGGAGTCCCCATTTTCTTGTAATGGCTTTGAAGATGTCTGGATGCAGCATCCATTCGTGGGCATCCGTGGTAGTTCTGCTTAGTATGTCTGCTAGAATGTTTTCTTTCCCTGGTACAAAAATTGCTTGTAAGTGAATGTTGTAGCTCAGGGCCACATTCCAGAGGTCCATTGCCATCCGGCATAGAGGATGAATGTGTGCCTCCTTGTTTGTTGATGTACCACATAACTGTGGTATTGTCTGTCCTTATCAACAGCTGACCTTGTCGAAGAAATGGTCTGAATGTCTGAATTGCCAGTTTTACTGCCAGCATTTCCTTTTGATTTATGTGTAGGTGCAGCTGGTCTTGAGTCCATAAACCTTGTATGCACTTGTCCAGCATGTGGGCCCCCCAACCGAGGTCTGAGGCATCCGTTGTGATGGTTTGGCTGGGTTGAGTGTTGTGGAAGGGCAGTCCTTTGTTTGATTGACAAGCCTGAGCCCACCATTGGAATTCTTGTTTCAGGCATGGAATTATTAGAATTTGGGTTTCTAGGCTGTGCTTGTGCTGAGACCATAAATTCCTTAGGTACCACTGTAACCTTCTCATATGCAGTCTGGCATGTGGAACCAATATTATGCAGGATGCCATGAAACCCAAGGCTTGCAGGACTTTTCTTGCTGTTAGATGTTTCTGCTTTGTTAATGCCAAGAAGTAGAGAGGGAGTTGCTCCTGTTTTTCTACTGTTAGGAATGCCATTTGTTTCCAGCTCTGCACCCAAAAAGGTTATCCTTTGGGATGGTATCAGCCTTGACTTTTTTATATTGACTGTATATCCCAGGGCTTGTAGTAGGTAAATGACCCTTTTCAAGTCTTCTGCTAGTTTGTTTTTGTTGTCCGCTTGTATCAGGCAGTCGTCCAGGTAAGGGTAGATTTGGATTCCCTGAAGCCTGCAATGAGCAATTACTGATGCCAGGCATTTCGTGAACACTCTGGGCGCAGTAGATAAGCCAAAGGGCAATGCTGAGAATTGATAATGCTCTGATCCTGCAAGAAATCTGAGGTATCTTCTGCAAATTGGTCGTATGGGGACGTGCAGGTATGCCTCCTTGAGATCTAGAGTTACCAGCCAAGACTCCTTGCCCAGCATGGGAAGAAGCTGCTGTAGGGTCAGCATTTTGAATTTTGGAACAATGAGGAATGTGTTTAAAGCGGACAGGTCGAGAATAGGTCTCCATTTGCTTTCTTTTCTTGGTACCAGGAAGAGTCTGGAGTAAAATCCTGTCCTTGCTCCATAGATGGTACCTTTTCCACAGCTCTCATCCTTAATAATTGAGTTATTTGTTTTAGAGCTTCTGCCTTTTGATTTGGAGGTAGGTTTGGCATTCCTCTCTTCCCTGGTAGAGTATGGAAGTGAAACCTGTAACCTTGGTCTATTGTCTGCAAAATCCACTTGTCTCTTGTGATGTAATGCCAGTTTACTGAAAATAAAGCTAGCTTCCCGCCTAAGGGTGCTTCTAGTTGTTCCCTGGTAGGCAGTGCCAGAGCCAAGTCACTGTGATTGTCCTGTAGTAGTGGTGGTGGCTGTGTCTGTGGCTGTGCCTCGCTGGTTGTTACCCTGCCACTGGCGTCCCCTGTAGGCACCTCTGGATTGACTTCTGCCTCTTGAACGCCTATTCCTGCCTCTCTGAGCTCTGGAGGAGTCTGGAAATGACCAATTCTTGGAGGGCCAATTCCTGCTAAACCTTGGAGGTTGGACCTGTAAGAAATCTTTCACTGTTTGGACAGATTTTGCCTTCTCTTCCATCTTCTTCAGCACCTGTTGTGCAGGAGAGCCAAACAAATTGATCTTGTCCATGGGAGCATCTAGTAGTTTTGATTTGACATGGTCTGGTAAGGCCTGCTCTTTTAACCATGCATGCCTTCTGATAACTGTGCCAGTCATGGCTGATCTAAAGGAAGCCTCCAGTGCGCATCATAGCCGCATTTTAAGGAATGGTTACTGACTTGCTGTATGTTATGTACCATTTCCTGAACAGATTTTTTGTCTAATGGTTCATCTGTGGACAGCTTTTTGGTTAACTGGTCTAGCATAAATTCTTGATACTGGATCATGTGAAATTGACAGTTCAAGGCCCTAGCTGAAAGAGTAGCCGAAGTGTAAACTTTTTTACCCCATCTCTCTAAGGACCTGGATTCCCTTTCAGAGGGGAGGGGGTTTTTGGCAGAGGTGGCTGCTACAGCCTTAGGTCCCTGGGAGATAGTCTCGGGATCTGCAAAAGGAGCCTTATACAAATGGTAATGCGTGTCCGGGACCCTGTAGTACCTATCGGGCTTAGCAGGGGCCGGAGGTAGTGAATCAGGAGCAGTACAAGCATCATTAAATGCATCATCTACAACAGAAAGAACTGGAGGTATGGCTAAAGGCCTATGTTGTGGTAAATGCAGAAAAGTTCTAAGCCTTTTTCTAGAGTCTGAAAAATCCTGGCCTTGCCACTGAAATTGTTCCCTCATAGCATGCAAGGTTTCCCCAAAGGAAAATTCCTCAGGCGGAGAGGCAGAAGGGATGGACTCTTCAGCATCAGAGTCTTCATAAGGGGAGAAAGGAGCCTCTGGAGGGTCTGTATTATCTGAATCATCAGAGGAATCATCTGTAGAAACTGGCTCAGGGGGCTCTGCTCTAGGCCTCTTCTCTGGAGGTGGGCGAGAGGCCCTGTCTGTGAGAGGTTGGGATCCCCGGATTAAAGAAATGAGATCCTCTGCTAGAGTAAGCATTTGTGAACTAGAGCTAGGCCTGTGAGAGGGGGTCTTAGCAGGCACAGATTTAGTAGTTTTAGCTGCTTTAGCCCTGGCAAAGGCCTTAATGGACATGGTTGCAGGTGGCCTAGCAGCTCCACGTGCAGGGGTTGAAATATCCAAGGGAATAGTGTCAGATAATTCCTGAGAAACTGCAAGAGCAGGAGGGATTTCAGAAGCCGATTCCACCAGGTTGGAAGAGGCCTCGGTAGGAGGTAAGTTTTCGGCTGAAGGAAGAACGCTTGCTCGGTTTCAGCGAAACCGAGACACTCGCGTTGGCTTAACCGCGGTTTCGCGAAACCGCGGACCGCGAAGTGTCGGTCCTTTCCTTGCGCTTTTAGATATTTGCGTAGTCGGAGGATCCGACGGCATAATGTAAGCAAAATCGGAGCCGAAAAACTCCTCAGCAAATTCCGACCGACGTCTAAGCGTCCGTCGGGTAAAAGAAGCACAGGCTAGACAAGCTGCTACGTCGTGGTCTGGGCCTAAACAAGGTAAGCAGTAAGAGTGGAAATCCTTATGAGGTATTTGTTTCCCACAAGTTAAACAGTTATTCACTTTTTCTGACATCGGCTGAGGCAAGAAAGAGTCCCCAACGGGGTACTTAGCTTTTTAGAAGTCTTCGGTAGTAGTAGAAGTATTCGGTAGTAGTAATCTCTGGTTCTGACCGACCGGCACTTGCGAACAGCTTCTGCTTCGGGCGCCACGCGGCAAGAAAGACTGGGGAAAATGGCGTCGGCTGATGCCTTTATACCTGAATAACTGCAGCTATGACGTCGGGTGAACTGCGACACCAGCCGAGGCCAGACCCAGACTTTGGAATCCGACCGACCGAAGGGCTGCCTGACGACAGGACAACCCATTTGTAAGGACTGCAGATGCATCCTTGAAGGACATCTCCAGGTAGCAGCTTCCAGGATGTCCCTGGTAAGGACTCACCTGAGAAATGCTGTAGAGGTAGATGTTGCCCTAGTGGAATGTGTTCTGACCCCGACGGGTTGGTTTCACATGGTGCTTGTAGAAGAAATGGATGCAGTGTGCTATCCATTTGGAAATAGTTTGTTTTGAAATAGCCTTGCCCTCTGCCAATGTTGCAAAGCTGACTAGTAACTGGTCAGATTTTCTGAAGAGCTTAGTCCTATCAAGGTAGAATCTGAGCCGTCTGTGCACGTTTAAGGAGTGCAGAATCCTTTCTCCTTTATTCTCCTTTAGACTGAATCCATGAGTAGGGCCTTTTCCACTTATCAGCATAGGATTTTCTTGTACTACGTTTTTTGGCTTCAAGAATGACATCCAGCACCTGCTGGCTTAGGGTTCCTGGGGCGAATTCAAGGAATAAGCCAAGCTGCAAGATTTAGGGTTTGCAGTTGTGGATGCAAAATCTGTCCCTCCTGCTGAGAGAGCAGGGTTGGGTTCTGGTGTAGGTGCCTGGGTGGCACCAGTGTCAGGCTGCGCAGAAAAGTGTACCAGTGCTGGCGTGGCCAGACTGGGGCAATCACAACTGTCCTTGGTCTGTCTTGTTTTATCTTGAGTAATACTCTTGAGAGAGCGGCAGAGGGGGAAAGGCATAGATTGAGAGATTTACCCACTGAAAACATAGGGCATCCACTTTCCAGGCCCTGCTATGAGGATTCCTGAAGAAGAATTTGCTGAGCTGGTGGTTGCAGGGAGAGGCAAAGAGATCCACCTCTGAGGTCCCCCATTTCTGAATCAGAAGGTTGAAGATGTTGCGCTTCAATTGCCACTAGTGTGGGTCTAGGATATTTCTGCTTAAGTCGTCTGCCAGTGAGTTTTGTTTGCCTGGCAGGGCTAGCCTGCAGAGTGGGTAGGAATGGGTTCCCCCCTGCTTGTTGATGTACCACATCACTGTGGTGTTGTCTGTTTTTATTAGCAGTTGTCCTGGAAAGAGTAGGGATCTGAAAGCTATCAGGGCATTCTGTACAGCTAGCATCTCTTTTTTGTTGATGTGCAGATGAATTTGACTTGGGCTCCAGTGGCCCTGAATACATTTGCCATCCATGTGAGCCCCCCAGGTATAGTCTGATGCGTCTGTGGTTAGGGTCTGGGTGGCGTGGATTTGAGTAAATGGCAGTTCCTTGTTGTGGTTGCATGCTTCTGCCCACCAAAGGAACAGGGTACGATAGGAATGACTGGTGCCAACATTCTCAGGACCTGGAAACAAAGACTTTTTAAGTACCATTGAAGTTTCCTCATATGCAGTCTTGCATATGGAATTAGCAGTATACATGAGGCCACGAACCCTAGGGCTTGCAGTATTTTTCTTGCAGATGGCTGGGTTCTGGTGGCCATTTATTTGAAGTAGTCTTGTCAGATAAGACTTGTTTTGCTGAAGTGAGGAATGCCATCTGGGAAGTTGTGTCCAAGCTTGCTCCCAGGAATACAATCTTTTAACTGGGTACCGGTTTTGTTTTTGTTGATGATGTTTCCCAAGGAAGTGAGAAGGTTTTTCACAAATGTCAGGTGCTGCAGCAGCAATTCCTGACTGTCCGCCTAAATTAGGCAGTCATCCAAGTACGGGTAAATTTGGATATTTCTCTGCTTGCAGTATGCAATGGCTGGAGCAAGGCATTTTGTGAATACTCTGGGTGCAGTAGATAAGCCAAAGGGAAGTGCAGAGAACTGATAATGCATAGATCCTGCCTTGAAACAAATACTTCCTGCATGACTCCCTTATGGGGATGTGCAGCTAGGCTTCTTTTACGTCTAGGGTGACTAACCACGCATCCTTGGCTAGCACAGGAAGAAGCTGTTGCAGGGTAAGCATTTTGAATTTTGGTACCACCAGGAAGGTGTTGAGAATTGAAAGATCCAGGATCGGGCGCCAAGAGCCTTCTTTCCTGGGTACCAGGAAGAGTCTGGAGTAGAATTCTGGGCCTCTTTTGTTCTACTGGAACTGGCTGAATAGCTCTGATACTGAGCAGGGAAAGTACTTGGTTTTGAGCCTCATAGTTTGGTACTAGGCTATCTGCCCTGGGGCATTTATAAGCCTAGCCATAGTGATGTGGCTTTCGCCACCTCATGTAATGGTACAAAAAGTGTACAGAATAGATTTAGAATACTGTGCCTCTGTCTAGTAGTGAAGACCCCCTTACATAATAGAATTAGTTTACTGTGCCCCTATCTAGTAGTGACACAGAGATGACCCCTGGGGTAAACCTACGATCTCCCATCCAATAAAGAGTTAGAAGGTCACACAAAATCCAATCAGAAAAAAACTAAATGAAAACTCCAGCCAAGCTAGAACTTCCAATGAGTGACCTCCCAAACCTCTTGCAACAGAGGCGGGATATATGCAAATGACCCTTATGAACATCAGGTGCTTCAGCTATATGGCAATTCTAATTGCCCATGACTTTTACATTTGAAGTCATTTTAATGGTCAATTACAAGCCAATAAAGCCAAACCTCACTAGCTATGGATATGCATATTTCAGCCATGTTATAACCTCATAAGCAGAGTGGACTGGTTTGGAGGAAGGACTGGAAACCCGCTTGGGGTTGGCAGTGAATGGAAATAAAATTTGTACCCCTTGGATACAATGTAGAGGACCCACCGTCCTGACTGATGGACATCCAGTTTTTTGCATGAAGGGAAAGTTTTCCTCCTAGGGGCACAAGCAATTAGGCAGGGGAGGGGAGTGAAGTAATTGCAAGCTGTTTCCATAAGGAGGTGGCTTACCACTTCCTGCTTTAGGGGTGGGGCACTCGATTGCTTAGATCTCTGCATACCCAGAGACTGTAGTCTGGGTGGTCTGTTCCCTCTGGGTCTGGTTTGAGAAGGCCTGGAGGGGGCTGGAAAGGACCAATGTCTGCTTTGGTGCCAAACAGTCCTTATTCAAAGGAGCGTCTAGTAACTTTGATTTGACATGGTCTGGCAAGGTCTGTTCCCTCAGCCAAGCATGTCTTCTCAGTACAGAGCCAGTGACTGCTGCCCGGCAAGATGCTTCTAGGGCATCAAAGCCATACTGCAAAGTATGCTTGCTGACTTGGCTTGCAGAGTGCATACGCTCCTGCAATTCTTTATTTCCTGCACAGTCTGAAAAGGTTGCCACTTTTTGTTCAATAAGTTCCATAATATGTTGCTGGTACTTCAGCATGTGAAACTGACAATTCAATGCCCTAACAGCAAGAGTTGCAGAAGTATATACCTTCTTACCCCATCTGTCCAAAGCTCTGGAATCCCTGTCTGAAGGGGTGGGATTCTTGGCTGTAGTAGCCTTGATACCTTTAGGCCCCTGGGAAATGATCTCTGGGGTCAGCAGTAGGATTCTTGAAAAGAAATTTGTGAGTGTCAGGTACTCTGTAGTACCTGTCTGGTTTCCTAGGGGCAGGAGGTAAAGTGTCAGGAGTTAAGACTGGATTCCATGAAAACATCATCCACAACATCCAGGACAGGGGGGTATAGC